>NW_017728949.1:4933899-4947226 GCF_001723895.1 Crocodylus porosus | reverse complement strand
TATCCAGGTGGTATCTGTCCTTTCTAAAGGCCTAAATTTCTGTTCAGAAAAATACCCTAAGAAAATACTTCATTATGGAGAACTAGAAGAATTCTTCTGACGCCTCCGCCTCAAGGAATAGTTCCACGACCAAACTGAACCCACTCCCAACAACAACTCTGACAACATTCAGGAAAAGATCAATGCCAAAAAAACCAAAAAAACATCAGATTGGACACCTCGCAGTGGACGAAACCCTAACCTGGACCACTACATTGGCTGCTTCAGGGAAAGAATGGACAATGAAATAATCAGCAACACATGCCACCATAACAACCTCTCTCTACCAGAGAAAAAGCCCATAAAATCTCTAAGATCTAACCACCAAATAGTAATAAAACCAGCTGATAAAGGAGGAGCCATAGTCATCCTAAACCATGAAGACTACATAAAGGAAGCCAACAGACAGCTCTCTGACACCACCTACTACAAAGAACTACAAGAAGATCCTACTCCCCTTTTCACCAAGAAAACAATACCATCAAATCATTTCCATCAAGACTACAAGAAAAACTGCAGACCTTGATCCCCCCACTACCTAACCCTGGGGACTTTTTATATGCTCCCTAAAATCCACAAACAAGGGAACCCTGGCAGACCTATCACATCCAACCATGGGACCCTAACTGAGGAAATATCAGGTTTCATTGAATCAATCCTAAAACTGCTTGTCACCCACAGAGCAAGTTTTGTACAAGACACTACAGACTTTTTACGGAAACTTAAAAATATAGACCACCTTCCCAGCAACACCCTCCTAGCCACCGTGGACATTACCAGCCTATATACCAACAACCCACACCAAAATGGCCCCACAGTATGCCAACCTTTTTATAAGCCACCTAGAAGAAGACTTCCTCAAGAACTGCACCATCAAACCCTTGCTATACTTAAGATATATCGATGACATATTCATCAGTTGGACTGAAAACCTACAGTCTCTGACTGAGTTCCATCAGAAATTTAACAATCACCATCCCTCCATCCAACTTTCTCTAAAATGCTCCAGCACCAAAATCTCCTTTTTAGACATGATGATCAGTATCCAGAATGATAAAATACAAACCACGTTATACAAGAAACCCACAGACATACATATCTGCACAGAACCAGCAATCACCCTAAACGCACCAAAAAAGTTGTGATATACAGCCAAGCCCTCAGATACCACCAAATTTGCACTGAAAAGAACACATGGGATTGCCAACTCATCAAGCTTAAAAAGGCTTTCACCCAACAAGAACACTTCTCCAGAGAGATAGATCGCATGTTTAAAAGAGCCAGGCGGATACCACGTGAAGAACTGCTGGAGTACAGAAGAAAACCCCCCACAAATCGCACACCACTGGTTATGACATATCACCCCTCCCTCAAACCTGTATGGAAAATCCTCAAACAATTGCAACCCATACTAGAAAGGGACCCATTGACTCCTCAATCTACATTTTCACTGACTGCCTATCTTGTATTCATACCAGCCCAGCCTCTGGCTGCTTTACTTTTCATTCCATCCAGGAAGAGCACACACCAACTGCTGAAACTTCCTTAGCCTGATGAAGGGGTTTTGAACCCTAACGCTTGCTTAATAATTGTTTTCCAACTATTTAAGTTGGTCTAATAAAAGATATCAGATTCACCCAAACAACCTTGTCTGCCTATGTCCTTAGACCAACACGGCTACAACCTACACCCGTGTATGATTCTGTGTGTCAGTTAACCCTCTCACTTCCTTTTCTGCTGCGGAATTTCAGCTTCTACATCACTGTTCAATGCAGATTTAAGCAGCAACTTCCATGTTAATCCCCAAATCAGTGGTCTATCCTGTTATGCCCCTGCTGGCTGCTACCCTAGCCTTACTCACATAATACTGGGCACGTCTACATGTGCATTAATGCACTGCAGTTACTGCACATGAAGTTTAGTAAGAACAGGTACTAACTCAATGTGCAGTAACTGGCACTACCGTGTAGCAGGGCTGGCACATACTTTTTTAGTGATGATAATGCGCAGTAAACTTATCCTTTAATTTTTATTAGGGCTGTCAATTAATTGCAGTTAACACATGCAATTAAAGCATTAATTTGTTTAACAGATGTTAATAGCTCCTGGTGCTTGGGGGAAAATGGCCCCTCCGCGCTGTTGCATGCCTGCCTGTGCTGCTGGGGGAAAAGTGGCCCTTTCCCCCTTGCTGATGCTGGGACACAGGGAGTCTGCTAGCAGACTCAGCAGCTGGAGGCAGGTAAGTGTATGGGCAAGGGGCAGGGGTTGGAGAGACAGGTCATGGGGACTGTCTAGGGTTTGTGAACATGTGCGCATCCAAAAATATTTATAAATTGGAATTTTATTATTAACTGTGCAATTAAAATAGTGATTAGCTGCAACCATTTCTTAAATTTTGTGATTAATTGCAATTATTTTTTAAAATAATTTGATGACCCTAGTTTTTTCTTTTGCTCTGCCACTGACCCACTGGGTAAACTTAGGTAAGTCACTTTACCTCTACAGGCAACGTCCCTTAGTTCAGTGCCTAGTACAATGGAGGCTTTACCTCTTTGGGATTTTCAGCCACAGCACAAATAAGAAACATAATGATAATAACAATGATCTCAAATGTATCTGGTATATATTGCCACTTTAGGTAGATCTTGATACATAAAATACATTTTGGATCAAGGTAGTTAGCCTGCATATTCTTTGAATATGTTAACATATGAAAGAAAACATTGGAAGGAGGCTCACTTTCCTAACTATAACCATAGCATGTAAAAAGGAAGTGTGCTTTTGATGACTGCACCCACAGAACTGCTTGCTAGTAAACTGCTGGTGATTTATATTAGTTAGTTTGGGCCCTGAAGAAGTCAAAGCCTTATAAGAGAAGCTGAAGGAATGGATTTAAAGGTCAACATGATCCTAGTGATAAATGGCATGTAATCTTGTTGACTCCCTATCATTTTTGTTGGTGTTTATACCCGGTGGTCCCTTGATGACTCTACACAGTTATTAAACCAATACACCTTACATAGTCATCTGAAATATTAAAGTTCAATGTTTGTTAACTTATTCTCAGTCTTCTGCACATGAGACTACCACATGCTCACTTCTTGCTTTATCCAAAGCCTTCCAAAGGATTCCGTGGCCTTCAATGGGCCTTGGATAGGCCCTTGATGTCAATAGGAGATACTTTCCGTGGAGACAGAGAAGCTCATGGGAAGGCACAGTTTCCTTCTCTGTTTCTTTATGCTTTGTGGACATTCATCTATAAGGCCCTCATTTAGGCAGCCAAGCAACTTTGGGTTTTGGTTTTAACCCATAAAAATCAAATGTCACCAGAAACAAAGTTTTGTGTTATCACAGAGCACAGTGTTCTGTGCTGTTATCATTTAGCAAGACACACTGGTTCTTGTTGTTCAATTTGTGAAGGGGCTTTCTCTCTCTGTTGTGACAGCCTTTGTCTTTGCACCACTGGTGCACAACTAAAGAGGAGATCTCTGAATAAGGGAGCAGTTTCATTTTCCTGCAACAGAAAGATATGCAAAGCTTTTCAACAGGAGAATAAAATATAGACATGCTTTGAATTCTTCTTTGTTTTTCCTAAGTTTTACAACCTTACTTATCTGTAAATAAAATCATTATATATATATATTTTCATAACATGCTGCATAAATACAACTTCATGCATCTGGGGAGCTGACAGCTGCCCTATGAGATAGAGTATGACAGCTTAAAATCCAAGAATCAATCACTGAGATATAGCGACTATACGCTGTTTCCACTAGGATGTATCGCAGAACCCAGGAGCTAGCTATTTGAGATATGCCATCATAACTCTGATAGATTAAAGCACCACATCCAGGAAACAATTGTGTAAGAAAAAAATAGTATCATAGATCTGCCAGGTTACAGCACAGATTCCAGGAGCCAACCAAGGGAAGGCTGAGTTGTATCACCACTTCCAGAAACCTACATAGCAGCCTGATGACAGTTCTGTTCTCAAACAACCCCATTATGACCTAATTAGCATACATGAATTGCAGATTTAAAGCATTAAAGTGATGTACAAATCATTAATTTTTTGTCAAATCCATGTCAGCCTTGTGTATGCGTTCCTATTTTAATGTTGCATGACAGTGAAAAGAAGTCTAATCCTCTGTATATAAAGAGGAGAGATTTGGTGTAGCTGATATAATGAGATCTATTAAAACACTGTGTATTTTGCAGCTTTGAGTATATCCTCATGGAAAAATACTACACTTGTCCCATTAGGGTTAATTGTGAAAGAATGTAAATGTATTCAAAACCCTAGGTGCAGTTCTACATGTTGTAGGTATTAAATACCAGATGTAAAGCTGACTTTGTAGCAATACTTCTTTTCTGTCTTGAGGTAAATAAAAGGACCTTACCAGTACACATGAATGTACAGGATGGATCTGATTTTCAGAAGGTAGGAGTGTCCACATTTCTCCTTGAATCAACAAAAACCCTTGGTGCTGAATACTTCTGAAAAATCAAATAAAACAAGTCAATATATACGAAATCACAAACTGGTAGATCAAACTATATACATACATAGAATCCATGTCTGCTTTATTAGGACTCAAACCTTACTTAGCACATATGGAGGAAACAGAAGAAGTGATAAGGACAGCTTTAGAGAGGGAAGGCATATATGCTTCACAGGGCACCTGCAAAACCTTGGTATTTATATACAGGCTGTAGATAGTCACTCTTGCAGTTACACAAACATAATTATGTTGGTGGTTCTTTCCAGCATGTGTTTTAAGAACACAGACCCATGCATTCTGGCAACCCAACAGTTTACAGGCTGAATTTGCTTCTCCCTGTTCAAGTTTCCCTCATGCTTGCCTCTTTGGCATGCTTTAAATAATCAGTCATGCCCTATACTGTTCCTTTTGATTCTAAAGGTGTATATCAGGTCAACAGGCCTTTGTTCCAGTTCTTTCTTTCTTTGTTTCCATAGTCAACAAAGCTATTGTGCAGATGTTCTCTCCTCTGCTACTCTGAATAACTTTCCTAGCAGTGAAAAAATCAGTAGCATACTAAATATCTTCTAATATCAGATGAGTACAGGGACTGCTCTCCTATAACCAACAAAACAGGATATAGTAGACCAAAATCACTACTGAGACGTGTGTTAAAAATGACAATCCAAGTTGGTGTTGCAGTAGGACAAATGTGTGACATATACTCTGGGATATCCTCTAGGTCAGTGTTTCTCAACCAGTGGGATGTGTCCCACAGTGGGACTCGAAGGTCATGTAGGTGGGACTTCAACTCATTGCCCGATTGAAAAAAAAAATGTTGTTTGCACATCAAATAGATGAATCAACAGATATCTCAAACAGTGCAATTTTGTGCAGTTTTGTGGGGTTTTGTTTTTATCATGGTGGGACCAGCGTTTTTTGACAAAATGGTTGGTGGGATGTAAGGTGCAAAAGGTTGAGAACCACTGCTCTAGGTCATATAGATGTCAACTCAATGGAATTTCTTATACCTACATGGCCTCCATGGAGGACCGCAGAAGATTTCATTGTCTGCTGGTATACCCTTAATCTGAAGCAAAAGAAACCATGAAAACCCAACTGTGGTCCTATTGGTTGAAATGCTGATAATTTCTCATGATAATGACCACTCTAAGAATCTGCACCTACTTCTTAATAATCTACCTTGAGATAGAGCAAGTCAGCTATTTGGTTGTGGAGGGATAATTTTTAAATCAACATGTCAAAGGTTAAGGACCAATGCATGATGTGTTGGTACGCAAAAATGGAACGTGATGGCAGAGAAACTGGCTGGTCTTATATTTCAAGTGCTGGACTGAGATGTAGAAGACCATCAGGCAAGGACTGTATCTTGCTACCAAGTGTATATTTCCACTTCTTTCAACCTTCTCATGGGGGTATTTTGCCCAGCTAAGATAGAAATGGAAATTGTTTGAAAATGGAAATTGTTTGGATCATGGTGTATGCATAAGAGGTCTAGTCAGGTGCCTGATAAATCCACTTGTACAGAGTCCTGTGACCACCACATCAGGACCTTCAATGCATACACATAGGCAAACATATGGAGGAGTGGAGGCTGCCCAAGATCTACCATCTCCTCTTTAGAGTCTTGAACACTGAGACAGAATCCAAAGGCCAAACCAAGTCCAGATGTTCAGTGCTTTAGTGGTTGTAGCTTCTGCCAGAGTGTGAGAGGTAAGAACTGCTGCTGACTCCCTAATGAGGGCATGTTTCTGCTAGGGTGATGTCCCTTACCTTTTCTCCAACCAAGGTGTGCCCACAAGGCAGTGTGGACTAGAGTTTTGAGGCACGTGATACTTGCCTTACTTTGGAGGTTGCAACTTCATGGTATTTTATAGGAGCTACCTCACCATGAGTAACCCCACTACATTGCCAGCAGGCCCTCCAGTCAGATGCAGTTTATGGTCATACCCAGGACTAGTATTATTCTATAAAGGCCTAAATTTATGTTCAGATCTTGATTACTTTAGGGTTTGAGCACACATATATTTACTATGGAAGAAATTGACTTTGCTCTGAGTAAAAGTGGAACAGGCACATTGCACAGCCTTCCGGGTGTAGGTTATTTCACTCCAGGGTTAAAGCTATCCCTCAGAAAGGAAGAAGTAAGCATTATTTGGGGTTAATTATTCTGGTGTTCCAGTTATATGTCTACTTGGCTAATTAATTTTATTCCAAGGCAGAAGCAAGATGACATCTTAAAGCAGCAGTTCTTAACATTTTTTAGACTCGAGGCACCCCTCATTAGATTCCGAATACCCCTCATTAGTCTCAAAGCACCCCTCCAAAAATACCAGTTCTTAGTTTTTTCTTGTTTTTTTGAAAAATAATAAGAGCATTTTTTCTGCTGCAAAGAACTCAGAAAGACCACAACAGGTCAAAATGTTTTTGACCCTGTGGATTCCTATTTGAAATCTCTGGGTTTATTAATCATGTCTGCACACCTAGCAGTCCTAACACTTCATGGCACCCTGTGACCCTCCCCTGCCTTCCACTTCACTTCAGAGTACCTTTCTCTATCTCAGGGTAGCAAATATAATCAATGAAAACTGGCTTTCCTGCCACAGTGGCCAGGCTCTGTAATTGCACCTGTTGTTGGCAGCCATATTGAAGTGCCAGTTGTATGTCCATGACTTATTATGGCAGACAGAGTTCTTTGGGTAGATGCAATACCTTTTATTAGACCAGCAACCCATGCCTTACTTTGGAGTTCACTTCCTCTTCACATGTTCTACCACTGGCAGGATCTGGGAACCTTCAGAACAGAGACTGGGCTCCCCTGTCTTCCCAGATCTTTTGATTCAGAAACAGATTGGGGAAAGTCTAGTGTTTATTTGTGAGTGAAGGGGGAGGAATTAAGGGGTTAGTTGGATGAAAGATTTTCATTATGACATCCCTTTGTTTTGTGGTGCTGACGTGCTTACATTAATTTATGCTACGAAGGCTTGACCTGCACCTGAAGATAAGGGGGGGGCATATTTCAATCCATGTGAGTGACTACATAAATCCATGAATACTAAGTTCATAGTGTGAGCCATCTGTGGGTTAAATAACAGTCCTAGCACCAAGCACTGAAACAAAGGAAGTCTTAAGGTCCTCATGAAATTCATTTTTGAGCACTGGATCAGCTCACCTAGGTTTATGCACTGATGAAAGCCTACTTAAGCCTTCAATAGACTTTTTCTGCATGCAGGTCTTGTATCTGGCCTTCTGTATATGGACAGAATTTCATCACCCACCCTTCACACTCAGGAGCACAGCATAATAATGTAGTTCAGCGTGAGTAAAGAATGCACTTGTTTAAAAAAACACCAGCTGAAAAGTGATTGCCAGCGTGCAAATGAATTCCTTAGCTATATACTTCCATCTTTGGCCTACCCCTGCTGCCAATGACCAGTCAGTTGGCATTTGCACAGCAGTGGTTTTATTAATGCAGGATCGTTCTTTGGAGAATTCCCTGCCCTGCTCATCACGTTGTACTTTGCATTTGTACACACAAAACACTGTGAAGGCTAAAACCAAAATATCTTGACTGATATATTTTTGGTGACATTTTTGGTGAGAGAATTTCAGGCCTGACTCTTCAGGTAGTACTTTTGCCAAAATTTTAATGTCTAGACTGCTCTTTGGTAAGTCTCTTGTCTATCTTATGGAATATATATATTCCATAAGGGGGAGGAAATATATACATATATACATATATATTTAAACCAAACTCATGGAGCACACTTTCCTCCTGAGTTCAAGATTTCATGAAACTAAGGAAGCAGAATCAGAACAAAGGGCCCACTAATTAAGCAGCAAAATCCAGGAATGTGCCAGCTGGCCCTGGGGGCTTGTTTAATTTCATGAATTTGATAGCTACTTCATCATCTCCTGCAGTAATTGGTATTTTGAATTTGTCCCTATGCTCTTCTATGAGAGAAGAGAGCATGATAACTCCATTTCTTCTCAGGGTTCAGAGAGTCTAGCCCCACATTGCACTCTATTAGTAATCTTCAAAAAGCATTATTTATAAAGTAGCATTCTGGGAGTCTGTTCAATTCACACCCATTACCCATGCAAATCCTTTAAGCTGTGTTGGTTAAACTAGTTGCTGATATCATAGCTGAAGGGCCAAAATTTGTAGGCTTCTCTTCACACTTCAAATCTTTGTCTAGTTCTTTATTTAGTACAACAAGGTCAGGATTAGTCAATACAGTCCAAGGAGCTGCATCACTGCAGATAAAAGTTAGTCTTGTCAATGTCCTTTGTATGATAACCTATGCCGTATTTGCCATCAACATTCAACTTAAAAGGATTGGAATATCACACAGTACTTTTCCCAAAAGAAAGAATCAAAATACATCTTAAACCCGAGTCTAAAAAAATGAAATCAAAATAGCTGCAATTATCAAAGAAGCAAAAACCTAAAACACCTTACATAACTGGTCTTGTTAATAATAAATTTCATCTATCTGAGCCCATCAAATCTGACTGCTTTCTCAAGATTCATTCCGTATCTACATATGCTCTTAAGGTTTCTTTAAATAAATATTGTTAAAGACTTATTCCTTCTGCCTCCTCTTCTCATTACTATCCCCCCTGGCAAAGAGGCGGTTTTGTTTGAGACGAGGAATCAAGATCATTGGCAAAGTTGGCTGCTTTGTTTACAGAAACTAGTTCAGTTATAGAAATGTAAGATTTGCTACATGATATCAATTTGCTTTGCTTGGTAACCTGGCTTCCTCAGTGGCCCCTATATGACTTATTTGCTGGTCCAGTTTATCTGACATGTCTTCAGCACCTCCTTAGTTGAGTACATCAGCCCTAGGGAGATGCTCCTTGCTGGGCATGGTCCACCACCAATTACCTTAATTAAGCTGCCAAAATTGCCTGCTTTGAGGTTGGGATGGAGAGAGACTACTTTTGCATCCATCATCTTACATCCATCAATGTCCATTAAGTCAGCAGGATTTCAGCTTCTGTTCTATTTATGTAGTTACATCAGCCAACAGCAACGCAGAGAAGGATTTTATGACTAATGGTTACATTTCATATGGTGCTTATTGCCTTAAGTCTGTGTAGTAGAAAATAACATCTGAGCCCTACCCCACTGAAGTGTTAGCTTCTTAAAATTGTGTTATTACTAATAACTCCCAAGAGAACACTGTTCTCAGTGTCCCCTTATTTTGGGACATCATTCAAGTAGCAAAATACGAGTTACTGCCATTAAAAGACTGGAGACAGACTGATAATACTGACTCAATCAAAACGTAGATAAGCAAAGAATGCAAAATGCTTTGCTACAGAGCTCTTCTTATGCACTGCAATATTCCTGATAGCCCACACCTGGGCCTGTCCTGAGGATTGAACTGTGCAGCAGTGTTTTTTGGTGAAAAGCTAAGCTGAGGTCATTCATTTGTTATTTAGCCCATTCAGTGATGGCAGGCAATACCTTTGATAAAAAGGCATTTCTGTATGTGGAATCTGAAAGGATTTCAGGTCAAAGCTGAAAATTATCTTCCTTTTTCTACCATAGTTTAGAAACCAAAATCAACTCAACAAATTCTGCTGAAGCCCCCCACTCTGCCCACATTGAAGAAATCAAGTCACTTCTATTTAAGTATGGACATAAGAATCTACCTTCTGGAACCCAGGTTTGAAAATGCTGGCAAATCCCGCCTGAATGTGCAAACAGGATTTTGAAGGTTATTTCTGATCTGAATCCTTTGCTGAGATTTTTGTAGCTACAGTGCCAGAACATTCTTAATATTGCCTATAAGCTGAACAAAACCATTTTCTTACCATAAAATATTTAAACCCACTCTGCTGGGGTGGACATGAAGGGAATGAATTATGATTTTAAAAATGGGCAAAACAAAAATCTTTATCTTAAAGCTATTTTCATAAATAACTAAAATTATGCAGCCATCCTCAAATAGATCAGGCTCACTAACAGTGCAGCTGTCAGATACATAGAAGACTTGATGAAAATATATTCATTTGAAAATATAATTTCTTTGTAGTTGCTGGATTTTTTTTACACCCAGACTGTCTGGACCAGAGAGAGAGGTTACAGAGCTACGAATGATTTTTCTCAAATTACATGTGAAGTAGTCAAGAAGCTAATATGTTATATATTCAAATGAAAGTCTTTTTAAAAAACAGAGTTGACGTGAACTGCGAATTCAAATCACCAGGGTGCTTGCGCCTCATGCTGCCCTTTGTCCTGGCTGTCTGTGTCCTTTAGAGCACAGAGTCAAGGACTTCCAGCAGAGATACATATGGAAATAATCCCACCACTACTTCCCACCTCAGCACAGACAGCTGGTACCAAACTACTGCCATCCAGCCATCCCTGTGTGAATACATTTGGTGTTGGGAGTGCATTACCCATCCTGCTAGGATACCCAGAAAGGAGGAGATCGTATGCTACTTTCAGCAAACCACAAATATAAGACAAGTCCAGCTATTCCTGAATGCATTGTTCTAGCCATTTTCAAGGACTGTAGGTACACTGGAGTTTATGTCCTCTAAGTCATGTACTCCAGAGAGCAAATAAGAACAGAGGCCTGAAGCTAGAGGAAGAAGTGGGAAGTCCAGGGTCACACATGCCCCGCAGTCGCAAATCACAAGATAGACTCCTTGAAAATTATGAGGCTGGCTTAAAGCCACAAGATTTTAAAGTTAATACCTTTTGTGGATAATTCTAATTGCATTCGGGCTTTTAAGGCTTTGATGTTCATGTTTTCAAGCTTTTGTCTGCAGCATGATGGCCAAAACTTTTCTTAATGAAAACTGAAACGTGTACCTAATCACCCAACTCGGAGCCAGATCATTAAAAAAACACTAAATACTGTATCACTACACTTACCATATAATCATAAGAACTGGCAAGGCCATGAGAACCAGAAAAAAACAACACATGTGGAAGTAGAAATGGAAGAAAAATTTGTGGAGGCAAACACTGAGTTTGACAGGAAAGGGTAGTAAAGAATCCAAGGAATCACTGACGGGTTATATCAGTGATAAACATGCAAATTAAGGCATTACTTCATTTTTGTGATTCATCTAGTTCTCCAAACCTGCAGCCTGCAGGCATGAAGCAAATGTTTTTTAAGCAATGCACTATGAGTAACCCAGTAAAGAATAGGGTCGCTCATCCTACATAAATAAGGGTGTTTGGGGAATTCCTGGAAATTGGATATTAGAGCTGAATTAATACGAGATCATGGATTGACAGTTCATTACAGACCCAGACATGAATTCAAGACTGGTTCCAGACTTATGCTGAAAGTTGCTCCTAGCAGACCCAGCTGTGAGCAGGTACAAGGTTATGGAGCTAGAGAAACAAAGAAAGCTGGACACCATTCTAATCACTTCACTCACCTGCGTGCCACTGGCTACTGACACCGCTATGCCTCATCCATGGTAGATTAATGGGCCACCATGGCTTGGGACAGATCTTCAGTTATATATCAAAATGAGTTTGAATTATTTCTGTGATCCATCTGTCCATGTCTTGTTTTTACAGAAAAGCCTTAATTATATATTTTAAGGGAGTAGTCTGTTTCTTAAAGGATATTGCAAAGTCTGTACCTATTGTACCTTTTTCAGAGATCTATTTAGTTCTCTGAAAAGTACAGGTCCAGATTCACTGATCTATTTAGTTTGGCTACTTTGTATCAGTGGTGACAAAAAACAGACACAAGGGTTTATGGCTGTTACACATCGCTGGAACTGTGCAAGCAGCTGGTGTGCATGTGCCCCCAGTCCCTACTAAATAATTCTTGGAAAAATAATTTTATGAATGGTAAAGTTGACAAAACTCTCTTCTTCCTGGCATTATTAATATCTGTGTAGTTATCAGACTACAAATAAGTCTCAATCAAATGCAGCAGTACTTTATGAAAATAGAGTGTATATATCAATGTACATTGTGTATAATTGCTGCCATTTGAAATGATGAAATACTACTAACTGATCTCCATAAAATAATACTTTGCATTTATGTGGTGCCTTCCATCTGAGATCTCTGAACACTTTACAGACTTCAGTGAATTAACCCTATCAGAACACCTTTCAGTTGGGTAACTCTTACTATTTCTAGTTTACAGATGTGGAAGACGAAGCACAGACTGATTAAAGCTAAATTCCAAAATCTTTTAGGTTGGAAACCTAAAGCTAAGAATCACATACATATTGTAAGACCAGAGACTTGTTACTTGCATAGATGGTGAGATGGATGTGGGCACCTATTTTGGCTTAAATACCTTGTTCAAAGTGACTCAGATGCACAGTGAAGTGGGCAACTATTTCAGGATGGTCTACTCTGTCCTGCACTTCAACGAAAAGACCTTGTATACTATACATTTGGGCAGAGGCATAATGGGTCACTTCTGTGTTCTGGGCACCGACAGTGGCTAGGCCAATGCTGATGCTGTGCCAGTGACAGCAGTGGCTGATACACTTGCACCATTATCAGCACCCAGGGCTGCTGTTCCACTCACCCCATCTTAGTTGCGCTACTGCACTTGGATTCCATGTCTTTTTGTGATATTTTTTTCTTCCTGCAACAATCATAGAATCATAGAAGTCGGGTCGGAAGGGACCTTGTAGATCTTCAAGTCCGACCCCCTGCCTGGGCAGGAGAAAAACTGGGCTCAGATGACTCCAGCCAGGTAGGCATCAAGCCTCCTCTTAAAGACCCCCAGGGTAGGAGCCAGCACCACTTCCCTTGGAAGTTGGTTCCAGCTCCTAGCTGC
>NW_017728949.1:4924553-4933167 GCF_001723895.1 Crocodylus porosus | reverse complement strand
TTGATCTGTGTTTAGTCTCTGATCAGTAAGTTTGGTCTGTGTTTTCTCTCTCTGTTTGTTTTCTCCAGTTCCTACCTCCTCTTCTCTTTCAAGACAATGCATTCTTCCTCTTGTCTCTCAATTAATTGTTTGAAAGAAATATTTACTGAGCAAATGTGGAATGCATCAGAGTGCTTTGCAGAGCTGCCAAGAGGTCAAAGGTCTGGAAAAAAATGATGTTGAAACAATAATTAATTAGCTGACATTCTCTTAGAAAATTTGCTTTGGGAAAACTCTGGCAAATCAAGACACCAGGCCAAACTGACAGAAAAATGAGTAATGAGGGACAGAGGGATAGGAAGAAAGGAAGGGAGAAAAATCTGTAAAAGGGATTTATTTACACTTTGAAAATTATCTGATCTTTCTCAACCATTTTTCTGGCTACCAAACAAAAATCTTCTTCAATAAATAATTTCAAGCTGTTTTCAGTGGCTCAGCAACAGACTATTCCATCCTGACGACATTTGATTTACTGCATACAAAACTGATTAAAGTGCTTACAATGCATTTAGAGGACTTCTGGTCTGCAGAGGCCATCTGTTTTGAAGAACTCCTGGACTATGCCATGTGATCTACATGATAGAACAACCTTGCATACCAAGCACTTTCAGAACTCTATCAAACTCTATGCAGAGAGGTAGTTACCTGTATTAGTCTGAAGTTAAGCAGAAGGCAAGGCAGTGTAACTTGCATTTAAATTACCACATTCCTTTCTATTTAGTACCCCTGCTCTCTGCATATCCATTCATAGCATCTGACAAGTAGACTGTAGTCCTGGCAGTTGGAGGGGGGCACAGCTGTGCTGGTGGAGGTGGGAGTGCCACGGTGGGAGCCTGGCGGTGGTGAGCAGGGAGCTCCCGCAGATGCCACCAGCACTGTTGGCAGCAAGGAGGAGGGTGGCAAGCACTGACCACGGTTCGGCAACCACCCACAGGTGCCGTCAGCAGCATCGGCAGTGGCCAGGGGCAATCATGGACTGCCTGCAGACACCACCAACAGTGTCGGCAGCACCTTTTTCCCACGCGTGCACCCCCTACACGTCGCCCCTGCTGTAGCCCACAAAAGCTCATGCCTCCTTGAATGAGTAAGTTTGCAAGGTGCCATGCTGCCCTAAACTCTATGCAGCTGTATCGGTCCTGAGAGCTGCTTAGGTGAAAAGGATGTAGGAGAGTCAGAGGGCAAAGAGACTGCTCTTCCTCAAAGATTCTATTTAAACAACGATAAGTGACTACAACAATGAAGACAGGATCTATCTCACTAACATTTTGGCTAATCCCCATAAAGAAGGTTGTTGTATTAGGTGCCACCAGCTATCACTTTGCTTTAGTTTTTAGATGGGCTTTGACTAAGCTTAAAAGTTATTGTTGGTAAATCTGAGAAGTTTTACATTAAAATCCTTTTGGCCTGGTCACAAAATGTTTATGCATGTTAACAAATCAACTTGAGAAAAAGTAGATTTGAGCACCTGCACACCCTATAGCAGCCATGGTACATCTGCCCAGTCCTTCCACTGGACTCCCATAGTCCTTGACTGGAAACCTAGATTTCCTGTCTTAGTACCTCAGTTTCAGGAGTGTTGGTTGTAGCTATGTTGGTCTAAGGACATAGGCAGACAAGGTTCTAAGGACATAGGCAGACAAGGTTCTTAGATGTGATATCTTTTAGTAGACCAACTAAATAGTTGGAAAAATTGTTCTTTGCAAGGGTGTCTGTACCCGAAAGCTTGCAAAAAACAAATTTTCCAACTATTTAGTGGTCTAATAAAAGATATCACATTTACCCAAAGAACCTTGTCTGCTTTAGTAGTTCAGTGGCATCTATTAAAGCTAGATGACATTTTTTAGTAAAGAGTGAATTTGTCAAAAATTGAGGTTTGGTTCATGCCTAAACTGTTCATGAATTTGGACTGGATTTTCTGAATAGGTCCAGTTGGGGAAAAACGGAGGTAGCATCACTAGTGTCATTGTTTCTCTCTTGTGCAATAGTTCAAGGATCAGAGCACTTAGCCAGGAAGTGGGAAGCCCAGATCCAACTTTTTCCTCTATTCAAGAGGATTTGAATGCCCATCTCCTACCCCCCTGAGTGTATCCTCATAATCAGGCAATGGGAGGAGGCTTTAAATCTCTTCTATTAACACTGTGCCACTCTGCATAAATGACTTAAACATTCACAGGAGAGATGGACCCCATATATCCCACTTGCCCTAGTCACCAGGCTGGGATGAGTAAGTGGAATCCAAGGTCAAACTGGGACAGGAAGACAGAAGGTCAAGTCAAAAGCAAAGTCCAGGGTCGAGTCAAGTCAAGAAGCCAGGGGATCAAACAGAGAACAAAGCCAAGAAGCAAACCAGAAGACAAAACAAAACAGCTTAGAGTCAAGTTACCTTGCTGCCCAGACACTCTGGGTGCCTGTACATATGTGGGGATGTTGCTCTGATGGGCTGTAATTACAGAGCATCAGAGCAGACTCAACTAATTGAGTCTTCTGGAGCAGGCTAATTAGTGCACTTTAATGGACTCAGAGTCTTGTGCATTGAGCACCCTCATGCTTCAACATGGTGGTGGGGGCACTTTAACTAAAGCTGATCGAACAAGCTTTAGTTAAGTGCTCCCGCAGCCATTTTGAAGTACGGGACACTGAATACATGTGATGCTGTGGGTGCTTTAATTAGAGTGGCTCAGAGATCTTCCTATTCTAGGTCAGAGGTTTATAGGTGGGAACTAGAGGGTCAGCTGACCCTGGCTAGTCACTCAAGTGACAGGGAGTGGATAGAAAATTAGGTCCTGCTGGAACCCTTAGCTTTGACCAGGCTGGGTGACTAGATATTGGGTGGCAGGCCTGCAGCCTAAGAGGGAATCTCTCTTGCTCTTACTCTCATTTTATTTATACAAAGGGAAGCTGTCAGCGGGGCAGATTAAAGGTGCCCCATCCTCTAACCCAACAATATTATACAGCTTGTTTGTTGGCATAGACTACTGGGATGTGGAAATTATGGGCTTGGATTCCTTTATTCAAAGACAGGAATTAAATCTATGTCTCCTTCCATCCTGGGGAAAGTGCTCCTGCTCCCAAGTAGTTAGATATAAAAGGCATACTATCATGAAAACCAAAATCTCTCTCTTTATTTTCTTACTTGTCTTAAAAATGAACAAAACATTTTCATGTCAAATGAGACACAAGGTTTCTGTTTTTCATTTTCACAAGAAAATGAGGCCTCACAGAGTTTTAAAAACATTGCTGGTTCCCAGAAGCAAGAAAGTGGATGAGATGAAACAAAAAGGACACTGACAGATGTGCAGGCTTCTGCTGTAACTCATGGCACTTTATGTAAAGTGCCATGAGTTAGAGTGCCCTCCCCCCACTCCACAGCTTGTTGGGTGGGGGTGGGGGAAGAATCAGGCCTGCCTGCAGAAGTGTTAGGAGCCTGCCTGCAGGAGAAGAGCCACCCATCTTCTGCCTCTACCTCTTCCAGCTCCAGTGCTGTCTGCAGGAAGTGAGGGGGGGAGGGGAGAAGCAAGCTGTGGCCTGGGGTTTGCTCAGTCTAAGCTGGAGAGCAGAGAGCTGGAGGAGGGGCCAGGTGGTGGGGGTCTCCAATCTGCCTGCCCCACCTCCAGCTCAGGCTGGGCAAACCACAGCCCACAGGTTGCTCCTCCTCCGCTCTTCCCCCTCCCTTCCTGAAGACAGCCTCGTCCCAATTGCCCAACAGATTGACTGTAGGGAACAGAAGTTCCCTAAGGCTCTCCAAAATGCAGCACCTTCATCTGATCCCTCACTGAGGAGGGTTAATTTGTCACACAATCAGCCACTTTAAAAGCACTCTGCAGCCATGTACATGTGTCACAACATGGCTGTAGAGCATTTTCAGGGAGACAATTGTGTGACAAACATAACTTCTGTCTGTTCATAAGATATCATGAGAATTGTTCTGTGGGACACCAAGCATTAGAATTCCTTTAGAAATCCCCAAATACAAAGTACAGAAAATCTCTAAAAGCATATGGCCCAGCAGCAAAATAATGTGCCATGGGATGTAACCAGAATGCAAACTGCTTACTTTTAAATGCTGCTTTGTGGCTGCAAAGAGACCAGGTGATCTCTTTTTGAGAGCAGTACAGAAGTGAGGTATATACGCATTGGCATGACAGTTGTGGAGCACTTGATGAAGATGCACAAAAATCCACAGTGGATTCAATGTATAGATATGACTTGGCTTACAGCAATGACAGGCAGTAAACCCTTGGTATTAGGGAAATCATGTTGGCCTATGTCACACATCTGGATTAGCCAAGCTGGTCTCATTACCCTGTGCACAAGTAGTTCTCATTTATTTCTCGGGTTTACAAATGTGCTGATGCTTAGAAACAAGTTGTCAAAATGATTTTTAAAGGTGGTTTTTGGAATTAAGACAAGATAAAAATGAAAAAAAATTAATTCAGATTTTTTGGGTCTAAAGGATGAGATTGCAAAACTGCCTGAAGAATTTTGACATGCTGTTCCCATTCACATTAATTAACTGAGAATTATTTAGATGTATTCTCTTCTCAAGAAAGGTTATGCTAAAAGCAAGGGAAGTTTTGCATGAGTGAGGAGTGCAGGACTGAGCTGACGTGCAAATATATCCACCATCTACCATCCTCCTCCTGGAAATTCTAGCTTTTCTATCACAGAACTCATTAGACTTCCCAACAGAAGCCAGTTTCACCCTAGTAAATATTCTGCTCCTGTATTCATTTTTACACATGAATGTTCCATTTTGTATTAAAAGAAAGGTATGGTAGCAGTACTCTGGGGATGCGTCTCTAATAGATTCACAAGGTTGACTTGTTTAAGTGGGATTTCATTGTATTACACAGAGGATTTTTTCCTAAGGATGTGATTATTCCAGGACTGATCTTACTGTGTGATATGACCAGTTTTAGCACTGTGCTTGCATGGCATGGGATTAGACTTCTGGTATTGTATAAAGTGACTTAGACATGTTGTCTTACTTATTAGCATGTGGTATTGCAGATCATTTTACAAAGGCAACAGCTGCAGCCATTACTCCTACAGTTATGTCATAATTTGGTATGTGAGACACCTCCACAGAATGCAGGCAACAGGAACATTTATTCATCTCACTTGTCAATCCATTTATTTCCCTCTCCTCTCTGTCCTTTTTTTTAGTAGTAAAGCAACCCACTCCCTCCAAACAAGGCTTCCCCAGCAACTATGTATGATAAGACACACAAACAAGGCAATCAGATGCTACTGAGATAAACCCAGAAAAGATGCAACCTAGAACAGAATAGATTAGCATTACGAACCCTGTTGCTCTCTCCCAGCTGTTGTGATAAATAATTAGGTATTTTTGGTACAATAGCTACATTTTTAAGAGGTATTGATCCCTTGAAACTCCCACAGACTTCAGAGGAGACTGTGGGCATGCAGTTCATGTGACTATTTGGCATTCTGTGCATGTGACCTGAGAGCACTGCCGCCTCTGTATGCTCAGTATTTAGAGAAAATAGCCAGTGCTGCTCAATACTGACTTCTCTAACTGATTTATCAGTGGAGTGCAGCTCTTCATATCCAGCATGAAGTGTATACCAAATACCAGCACATGCACACCCTACAATTCTGGGGAAGGTGGCACTTCAAACAAAGTCTGTTACTTTCTGATGAAAAACAGAAACTCCAGTGGAACATAGCAGAAACATAGTAAAAAAAAGAGATGCTGGTGCATCTATCTTAGCCTCCATGGCAGAGGGGAGCTAGGAGAAATGATGGGTGAGGATAGGACTGTAGCTAACCACTGGTACTTTGCAGACACTCCCATTTCTCCACTGGCTTTGCCCACAGTAAATCTGTCTTTTTTCCAAGGTCGTTTATATCACTACCCAAATGCTGACATACCTACTGGGTGCAGAGGGCTACAGATGTCTAGAAGTCTGCTTGCGAGATGTTTAATGCTCCTCTTAGTAGATTAAAATTGCAAGCAGTGGCACATACGTGCCAACACCCAGTAGGGAGAGGTTAAAATGCAGAATAGGGAGATCTCCAAGAATCTGACAAGGATGCAAAATTTTCCTCCTGGGTACCATAAATACCAAGTCCTGGATCACATTGTATTTATGATCAAGGCAATTTATTTGTCTCTCCCATGGAAAAGTACAGGGCTATTGAGGGGTTGTTGTTTTGCTATGAAAAGCATTGACTGTAACATTTAGTCACTGCAACTGGAAAAGCAGCACTGATTTTCCTAATTGGCTGGTTGGGAAAGAGGGAGTTTGGCTTGGGAGATCTAAAATAAAGCACAATATGAATCCGTACATGCTGGTATTTTTCCCAGCCATAACACCCTACTTTTATTTTCTCACTGTTAAAGGAAAATGAAAAAGGGAGGGGTGGAATCCGAACTGTTAATCTGCAGCAGCTGACACTGTTATTGTTTTTTAATTAAATAAGCGCCAGCCACGCGAGCGTGCACAAATCCCTTCACCTCCTCCTCTTAAAACCTCATTAAGAAAGAGGACCACAATTAAACTAGGAATCCAGGCTTGCCTCTCCTACTTTCAGGCGGTTGCCTGAACTTCTTTGTATGGACAAAAGGCAGAGCAGAGTAATGCAATATGGATCACAACCTCTTTTCATTCTGCGAACAAAAGACAATAACAAAGAAATCCAATATGGATTGTGCTGTCTTCTGCATTCAGTAGGCAAAGGCAAAAGCTGTTCTTTGGTTAGAAGCCTTTGATACCACTGGCCACAAAAGTGTTGACACAACTGGAAGCCATAACAGGGGGAAATGGGATCACATCTGAATAAATCCATTTTTCTTTTTAAAAGGGCCCCTGCTTTGGACAATGGCAGATCCACCAAGAGTTGTTCTCTCCCATGCAGGCTCCCTGCTTTATGCACTCAAATCCACTGGGAAAGCAAGTGAGGCTATATGAGCAGTGACAAAAGCGGATCCAGGGGGGTGTGGCAGTGTCTTTACACCCCACTTTGTCACTGGTTTGCTGCCAAGAACTCAAGTCTCAGCTGCCAGCTGCATGCACTTTAAGATCAAGCTCTATGCCACACCCTGCTTTTCACAGTCCTGAATCTGCTACTGTGTGGATACCAGAAGGGCATAAGGTTCAGCTTAGGGTATGGACTGATGTAACGCTTAGAGTGTTCTAACTACACTTTAAACCCCAAGAATTTAGAAGTGGAAGCCACTTCAGATGGGTTTAATCTTCCTGGCACATTTCAAAAGCACTCCAGGAAAATCAAATACTATTTTCAGTGGGTTCTCTGTGAACAAGCTCAATGTGACGCGAGAACACAGGGCATTCTGTGCCTTCTGTCTGGTCAGTCCTCCGGGCATCCCAAACTACACTGCTCTTCATCCCCCCCCACCCTAAATACATGCAGGGCAAGGGGCTGCTTTGGAAAACATCCAGGACTCTGTGGTCCAAACTCCTGCTCTAGCTTAGCCTTGCCTCCAGGAAGGCCAGACTGTGGGAGCAGAAGGGAAGACTTTTTAAATTCCCAAATTGAGTAAGAATCCTGTCCCCCACCCTTGATCCCCATGCTGGTCTTACCATGCCTTCCCTTCCCCTCTGTGCCCAGCAGCATGTCCCGTCCCCTTCCATCCCCCTGCTTCATTGCCTGCTGCTGCTGCTGTCCCCATCTGATTGGGGAGTGGGGTGGAATGGGGTCTAGAGCTGCTCCTATCCTGCTCCAGTTGGGAATAGCAGCAAAGGCAGCAGTAGGCAGGTTCCTCCTCTCTGTCTGGTCTCTCTGATTGTGTCTGTCAATCTGGGAGCAAACATGGGGAGAACTCTCTTGTCACTCCAGTCACTGTCCCCAGCTGAACCCAGATGAAGCAGACTGGAGGAGGTCTGGACCCCCTCCCAATCCCTGAATCCACCAGGGACAGTGGCAGCAGCAGCTGAGGGGGCAAACTGAAGTCAAACTGGAGTTCATGCCAGAGGGGCTCCCAAAATCAGATGTCAGGAATTGAGCCCAAGTCAAACTGGGGTTTACACGCTGAGTCAGCAGGGTTGCCAGAAGTAGATGTCAGAATGTGAGCCAAAGTCAAACTGGGTTCTGAAGTTCAGGGGCTGGGACATGGGCAGGAAAGCTGGACAGGCACCAGGGAAGTCACACAGACAAGAGCTACTCACAGACTGAAGCCAGTTTGTTGTGCAGCAGGGGCTAGGTACTGCAAGAGCTCCTCAAAAGCAGCCCTAAAACCAATCAGCTCCACTACAGCCTCTGTAGTGTAAGTTAGAACAGTCTTTAGGCTATTCTAAGCAGGATCACAGTGGTTCAAATAAGAGCTCTAACATAATTTTACACATGCATATACACATGTGCACACAGCAGCAGTCCCTTAACACAAAGATGACAGTCTCCCAGTAAATAGGGAAGTCATAGGTAAGTCTTTCTCTCACGCACTCACACATGCACACATACACACGCGCGCGCGCACACACACACTTGCTCTTTTCACATCACCTAAGCAACTGTATACATATTTTTTTTCAAGCTTTTGTCTATGGGAGTGATAGTGGGAAGGGAGGAATCAGATTGGCTGGGCTCACTC
>NW_017728949.1:4912848-4924453 GCF_001723895.1 Crocodylus porosus | reverse complement strand
CCCCCCCCATCAATATAGCCCCAGGCTGCTATCTTTTGCAAAGTGCTTCCTCCATGCTGGGGAATCTTCCTTAAGGAGATGCGGACAGATGTGGCTCTGCAAGAGGAGTGCTCTAACAGCATGACTCCAATGAAGCTAGAAGGGACCAGGAACCACAACAAATTGGGTGGAAATTTCTGTGCAAGAGGCCAGTCCAGGCGATTGTCTCATCTCTGAGTTATTCTCCCTATGGCCTTCTGGAATCACAAGAGACCTAGTGTGAATTGATTTGTCATTTGAATGTTTTATCCTTGCTGTTCTGACAGTCCACAATATTTTTGGCATCTGACAGCTCCACATCTTTCGAATTGGTAAATAATCTTTTTTTGATTTGAGCAACTGAGGAACATCTTGAGCCTGTCACACCAGGAAAGACCTATCAGTCTTTTATTCCACAAGTGAGGTGTTTGAAGAATGCAGTTCATGTAACCATTTTGGGGTATTAATTCCTGGCAATGACACTTATCATATTTTGATGATTTCTCAAGGAATAACAACATATTTTAACTCTTTGCAAATGAGCTGGCATTATGTTGTTATGGTAACTAAAGTTCTAAAAATAATGTAAAGAAAAGACCACCTTTAATTGATATCACAAGAAGTTGTTATGGTAACTGGAATTTTAAAAGTAACTAGGTTAAACTACACTTCTTTTTATCCAGAGCTTTGCATAAACAAATTCTGATTAAAATATCAGGTTTAATTTAATCAGTTAATTAATGTCACTAAATGTCATTTATCTTATAACTCTCATTTATATTCAGTGCAAAATTACCTAACTTACTGAGTTCTAACTATTCTGCCATCAATCTGGTCTTCTGGAAGGGAATGGATGTATATTTATTTTTGGCAATGAAGCAGTCAAAACTGAACTTGTTACTTGTTGTATACCATGAAGGGCTAATTCCAGTCTTGTGAATGCTGGGATGAATCCAGTGTACTAAGATTAATAAATTACATTAGTGTGTAACAGCTTCCCCCGTCTTCCCCCAGAACAGATGCAGTTGAAGTGTGGTCATACAGACCGGCCAGCAGCCCGCACAGCTGGCACAGCTGCAGTAGACAGCCCAGACTGGGGCAAGGTCTCCACCTGTGGACAATTAGGGGTTCAGCTGTCCAACCAGAGTGGAAGGACCTGCCCCCATAGGCACAGGAAGAGAAAAGTACCTGGGAGAGGCTGCCTGGGGCTGGCTGGCAAGGAGCAGGCAGGGAGGCTTCCCTTCCCCTGGCAGGAACCCTGCAGCCTGCCTGCACCCAGATTGCTAGGGAGATGCACTGGACCCACCATGTGGACAACAGATGATGAGGACCAGAGTCACAAGCACAGATAAGTGCGACCTTTCTTCATTAACAATTTATTGTTGATTTGAGTTTAATAAATGCTGACCCAGGGAAATCTGTAATTCCAGTGGCAAGCCTCAGGTTGGCTGCCTGGGGAAGCCACGATCTGGATCAGTGCACTTCTGGCTGACCCTCTGCAGCTATAGTAAAAGGGGTCAGGGGGTTGATGGCACACCCAACCCAATATACCCAGCAGAGTCCCTTCCAGGACCACAGCCACCTCAGCTGGTCACAAGTGTAAGAAATGGTACAAGTGATGCCAGATTCAAGCTTTATGGTCCCATGGCTCATTTATCTATTCAGTACAAATTCCCCTCAGCACCACTGTTCTGGACCTATTCCCAAGTGTTCAGATTGGCTATTTTTGTGTCATATCTTCCTGGATGTCTTAACACAAGCTCAAAATTAATATGGCAAACACTCAACCCTTCTGCTTTCTGTTCACACCTTTCTCATAATTGGTAATTCCTCTCTCTCTGCAACCCTGCTGGGGATGGCAACATACAGCCTGTGGACCTGATCAACCTGGGTGATCAGTGGCACAGAACTGCTATGCACTGTCCATCTCCTCCACAGCGTTTGCGTCTGCTGTAGAGTCTGTTGCCCCACTGCAACTTCGCTTACACTCGCTGCATGGGGTTTGGGGATCAGCAGTGAGGGTAAATGCAGGCACATGGCCACTCCAGAAAGCAGAGACTTGTGGCCTGTAAATAGGGCTGGGTTGCAAAAGGCAGTCCATACCAACAGAAGGTTGCTGACCCCTGGTTCTTTCCCATATGGAGGATGTAGTTTTCTCTTTAAAGCCCTGTCCATACATCTCTGACTCTACTGCAAAAGCCATTTTACAGCCCCTGATAAAGTCTTTGCCTTAATTATAGAAAGTCTCTGGACTTTCTAGATTCTCACCCTGTCTCCTACAATCTGTCACAATCTGCTGCAATCAAAAAATCCCTTGCTTTGCCCATCTCATTGGCATGTGTCTTCACTAATTTCCAGCTGCCTCATCCAAGTTACATTTCTAGTACTTGCTTTCCATGCTTTGCATTATTTGGCATCTTACTTCTCTAGTTATATTTCAAGAACTGATAAGAGTTTAAGGCCAGAAAAGACCATTTTGATCATATGCCCTAAGCTCCTGAATAACACAATTTCACCCATCAATTTCAGCATTAAGGCCATAACTTTTGTTTAAGCTATTGTGTTTCTTTGAATCAGATAGTCAGTCAGTCTTGAAGACTTCAACTTATGGATAAACCACTGCCTATCTAGTTACAGAGACCTAACAGTTTATTACCTATGCTGTATCCTTATTTCCAATCTAAGGGTATTGTTACAAGTTATACTTAGCACATGTTAACTGCATTTACAGTGCTAATGTCCAAGCATTCAAATAGTGATGCACCTGCTAAATGCCATTGCAGTATAGTAAAGTTAGGCCTTTTCTGGCAAGGAGTATCTCCAGATGTATTACCTAACACGGGTTTAGCTAACATCAGATTGTTCCACGGGGGTAATAAAATCAGGAGACTCTGGCAGTGTGGGAGGTCGGAACACCAATATCCAGCCCCCACACTGAACGGGCGCTAGTATATTTATGGTAGGGCTGTCAAACAATTAAAAATTTGATTGCAAGTACTTGCACAATTAAAAAAATTAGTCACAATAAATTGTGATTTTAATCGCACAGCTAAAATCTCAAAATTATGCACAGAAAAACTCAAATTATGAAAAATTATGCAAGTACTTTGTATGGTTGGGGGGGTGTGGGGTATGCGTGGAAATTTATGAAGGTGTGGGGGGGCTGTGGGTATTTATAGGAGGGGTTTGGAGCCCAGGGAGAGGGGGTCCCTGCACACTCTGGCAGGATGCAGGGTATTGTGGGTCAGGAATGAGAAATAGCATAGGGGCTGGAGGCGCGGGGGTGTGGCTGTGGCTTGGAAATGAGGGGCAGACACAGACAGACACTGCCCCGGAGGTAAGACTGTGGAGAGGAAGGGGTGTGGAGGTGGGGGGGAAGAGGCAGAGGGGGTGCAGATTGAGGCAGGGGCCCAGGCAGGGTTTGAGGTGAATGGGGCCCTGGGGCTGGGGTGAACTGTGGGATGGAGCCACAGATGACTTGTCCAGGTGTGGCGGGGGGGGGCGCAGCTCCTGCCACTGTGTGCACCCCTGGAGGAGGGATGGGGTGCATGTGCCCCCTGGATTTGTGCATTGGGTGGAGGTGGGCTGTGGGCTTAGGCCTCTGCACCCTCCTGCCATTGCCCTGGGAGCTGCACAATGCTATGCTGTGCCTCACACCACGAGGTGGGCAGGAGATGCATAGTGCAGCCAGCGCGCAGCTCCCAAGGCAAAGGCAGCAGGTGCAGAGAGTCCCAGCTCGCAGCCTACAGCCCACCTCCACCCCACACAAATCCAGGGGGCATGTTGCCTTCTGTGCCTCCCCCAGGGATGCACTAAGTGGTGGGAGCCATGCTTTCCCCACACCCCTGGACAAGCTGCCCACAGCTCTGTCTCATGACCTGTCTCAGCTCTGGGGCCCCATTCACCCCTGCCCCACTCCCTCCCTCACTGTGGGGGCCTCGATATGCCCCACACCCCTTCCCTCTCCCACACCCCTTCTCCCCCAGAGGCTTACCTGCTGGGCGGAGCTGTACATGCCACTGGGCTGTGTTCCTGGCCATGTGCAAGCAGTGGCTGTTCATCTATGTCTGAGTCTGTGCACCACCCCACCCTGCTGCAGTAGGCCAGAGCCTGTGCCTGGGCTGCCCTGTGGTCCTCTGCACTGCCACTTCTGCCCCACTGGGCACCCTGGAGGTGGTGGTAACAGTGGAGGAGTAAAGCCTGGGTGCAAGCTGCAAAACAACGTGTGTGATTAACGCATTAAAAAAATGAATATGAACACCGATTAACATGTTAATCATGCATGTTATCTACGATTAATTGACAGTCCTAATTGATTGATATCTATATTTAGATTAATATATGTATATATAGACTCTGGTAAGCATTAATGTGCAACTGCTAAGACAACTTTCTAAGTCGCTTTAACATTTGCTGCAGTCTAACACATTCTGAGGTTAACGTGTGACAATATCCTAAATTTGTCTGGGTGTTTGGTACCTGCAGACTACCACCAAGTCAACCAACATTTTTCTTCTGGATAAGGTAGGCATAGTGAACTTAATTCTCTTTCTGCTAGGCAGGTTTTCCTGAACTTGAATCATTTTCTTAGCTTCTTCCTCAGTTATTCTTTCTTGCTTTTTTTCATTTTTGTGAAGCGTAAACACCAGTAATGGACACAGTATTCTGTCATGGTCTCACAAATACTGAAATGTACTATATTATATATAAAATATTTATAAATAAAACTTAAAATATTAAAATAGTGCCTTCCTTATACATCTACAAGTGGCATTAGTTCTCTTTGTCAAAGCGTGGTCAGCCGGTTAACACCAAAGGACACTTACGTCCTTTCCAGAATTACTGTTTTCTAGAATACTACTCCTATCCAAAAAATGCAACTTCCATGCTTAGATGGTGTGTATACATGCATGTGCATGTGTGTATGACCTTGGATTTGACTATGTGAACATGCATGTTTTGCAAAAGAACAGAGCTTAGCAAGCAACTGAGATCATTCCAAGAATTTTTGTATCCTCATCCAGCTTCACCTGTAAGGCTTCTCTCCTTCACTTCCAGCATGGTTTTGTTGCACAAAAGTGGTTCGTTTCTCTGGAGGCCCGCAAAGATCACAGACACACAGTCATCAGCCGGTACAAAAGGATGTATTTGTTTGCAAACAAGGTCAGAGTGGGGCATTGATGCCCAAATCAGCTTCTGACAAGCTAATTGTGTTTGCAAGCGGAATTTATCTTCCCTCTCCTGAGCACGTGTGCAGACACCGGAACTCTTACAGCTACTTCCGTTTCATACAAGCATACATGTAGTTACATCATTACATACATCGCATGTATAGTATAATTAGCTACTTAAGTATGCACGGCGGAGAGATGAATATGCAACAGTTCATTAAGCATGCCCAGAAACTACAACAGTTCGCCAAAAGTTCATACCCCAAGGCCACAGTCAATTGAATTCCAGCTTCTGTAATCAGCATGAGAAAGACTAAGGCATGAGAAAGACTAAGGCGGGTGAGGGGGAGAAAAGAGCCTTGGGCAGTATTTCTTTCTTATCAGGTGCAAGATGCAAGCTGCGCATTTCTAACAATATTCCATTTCTAACAGTTTCTTCCACATTTGCCTGCAAGCTTTTGGTCCCAGTTTCCCCTCCTTTTAACAATGGATCTAATTGATAGCTAAAGTCCCTCCTCCTCTACATCCCACCTTCCAAAAGGCACGCCATCTTCTGTCTGCTCATTAAGCAAAAGGGAAAACCCCTATAGCTGGTCAGAGGCAGATGACCAGGAGGAGTGGGGCTCAGGGAAGTATAAACCTAGGCTCCTGAGCCAGAGCAGGAGTTTGGCCCTAACCCTGGGAAGGAGAAGGGCTCTTGGGAACCCAGGCTGCCAGACAAGAAGATTGGTTTGTGGCTATAGGGGTGGACTAGAGGCCTGGGAGGCACTCAGTGCTACAAAGGTAAAAGTCAAGACAGAGTCCTGGAAGAGTCAGAAGCCCAAGGGGGTTGTATGAGGAGAAACCGAGTGGACTGTAAACTTAAGCAGCCCTACAAAGGTCTGGCTATTGCTGTAGTTGTTGCTGGCTTCTGTGGGTGGTTGCCCCCCCCATTGCCAACATGTGCACAGGCAGTGAGTAAGCATGTTGGCAAAACATAAGAACCCAAGGGGCTGTAATCAGACAGGGAAAAGGGCCTCAGTACCAGAGAGGACAGAGTCAAAAAGAAAAATGTAAGTGTAACAAGCATTAAAGTGCATGTACCTTGAAGAAGAGTGCTCCATGCCTGACACAGCGTGGCTTGCAGCAGCAGAGGTTTGTCCCTTCTAAGGCACCATAGGGAGCAGTGAGTTTTGTCCCTCTGAGAACACCAGATGAAGGGCAAATGAAAACATGCCTCAGCAGAGACATCTTGGAAGGCTTGAGTACTGGTAAGAGGCTGGCAAACAAAAGCGATTCATCAGTGAGCACAAAAAATCCCCGCCTCCTACTGCCTCAGAGGGCTCCTTAAAGGGAGGAGGTTTTTTCCTGCCCAAAGGGGGTGGGAGGGGGTGTAGAAGAGAGCAAATGTGTGCTGGCAGACAGAAAAGGGAGTCATGCAGTGGTGGATCCACCCCCTGGGGCACAGGCAATGTGTATGGGGGACACAGGGGGGGCATGTGCCCCCCTGAGATTGGCCATTGCTGTAGTTGTTGCTGGCTTCTGTGGGCGGTCGCCCCCCCCATTGCCAACATGGGCACAGGCAGTCCCCACTCACCACCCACTGTTTGCCTTGCCCCCGCTGACACTGATGCAGCCGCCTGTGGGCGGTCCCTGCTCATCCTGCCCTTGCTGATGATGTCACCACATCACTGCCGATGTCACTGTGGTTGCTTGTAGGCGGTCCCTACTCACCACTGCTACACCCTTGCCATCAACACCGCCTCCACCGGCTGTGGTGGACTAGGGTTACATATGAGGGGGCAGGGCCAAGGAGGCCTAGTGAAAGAAAGTAGAGTGATACCTGTGAGGTGTGGATGTGGCTATGGTGGAGGCTGGGAGGCCAAGTTTATTTCCAGTAAGGTCTGCAGGACCATGGTTTGGGCCAATAGGGCTCAGTGCCAGAGAGACTGTGTGTAGAGAAGTTGGAACCCCACAGAGAGAGAGAGAGAGACGCGGTGTTTGGAGGAGTTGAGGCCCGGAAGCAAGTGAATCACTTTCAGGCAGGTGCAAGAGAATAAAGAGAATCCTACTTAGGAAAGGAAACTGGGCCTGGTAAATGAGCAAGACTGGGTGAAGGATCCCACAGTTGCCATTGGCTTCTGAAGGTAGTTTTACCAATGGTATAATTTCACCACCAGCAAGTGGCAGGTGAGGCAGCAGGAGGACACCCTGAAAGGCCAGGTGGTGCAAGCAGGGTAAGTGGGGCCACTAGGGGGTGCTATGGCCAGCCTCAAGGGTCAGGTCAGTTATATCAGTTAGACTGTAAACTGTTTGGGGCAAGTACCTCATCTAGAGAGCTTCCAGCGTACTGTTGATTCTATAAACAAATTATTAATCATAATAATGGAAAATGCATGTACAGCATGTGAATGCATAAGCACAAACACACAGAGAGAGCTATAAATCATACATCTATTTGCTGGGTTAGATATACTGTAATTGATCCATAAACTAGTTGTGGAAGAGAATATATTTTGTTCTAATGAAATGCAGACTTTTCCAAGCAAAGTGGTTCTATATCAAGTGCTCCTTCAAAAATTAAGCTTTGAATTTAATCATCTACATTAAAAAAAAAAACAACTTTTTTCCTTTTAGCTGCTAGGCAGAGAACAACATATTTTATGTAAGTTTGTATTTTAAGGGGAAAGCCTCTTTTTCCCTTAAATGTTTGTTTATTTTTCAATTATTTAAATTTGGCATAATTGTCCCATTCAGTTCTCTTATCCAATGGATACTTCATCCTCACAGGGAAAAAATTCTAAATTTTTGGCACATCTTTCTTTGCAGCAAATCTTGGCTCTGATATTTTGCTTTCCCTGCATATGCACTCTTCAACTGCTGTCAGTGGGAATTCCCTGCTTATAAGAAGTGCAGAATATTACAGTCAATGACATCCTCTTTAGGGCTTTTAGAGGAGAATTTTGCCCTTCATGCTGAAAGTTTATAAACTGACATATTATTTCATAGTCGTAGACTACGTGTAATCTCCATGTCTCCTGAACTGGTCTATCAAATCCACCTCAAAGTCTTTAATCATTGGATTTGTTGGTCTAATAAAATATAATCACCTCTTCCATGAGTGTTGATTCCTTCATACAGAACAGAAACTCATCCAGAAGCTACACTGACTTGCTCTGGGACCCTAACCTAGAGATGCCACTTGTGCCTCATAGGATTTGCCTCATCCTCCCACTTCCCTCTATATCCTAGACTCGTCTCTGTAGAAATACATGTTCCAAGATGTACTACAGCCTTCCCCCTTGGGGAAAGGGAGGGTGAGCCTCATAGCAGTTGCCTGACCACATGTACCAGGTGAGAAGGCATCTAGGTGAGAATTTCAGCCCAGAGAGAATAGAAGTATGAAGCTTGCTATGCTAACATTATGTCCCAGGTGAACCATACTTGCATTTCAGAGTCACGGTATTGTGGCTTGTCATAGTCGTGACAAAGAGCTGAAATTTTCCATGGAAAGTAGACACTTTTTTTTTTTTTTTTTACAAGGACGAGTGGAACTATTTAATCAATAATCTTATAGAAAAAAGAAATAGAAGATTACAGAAGAGTTTCCATGGAAAAATTTTAACCAGCTCTAACATTACAGAAAATGGGAAGCCCCAATTAATTTTGGTTGGACTGAAAGCTCTTCAGGGCAGGGACTATTACATACTTATTATATAGGGCTCTGGTCCAGTTGAGGTTTTTAGGTGACTATATAACATAAATCAATCATAATAACTATAATAAAGTGTCCTTACACATGTCCTCCTGGGGGCAGGGAGGAGCTTTAATCAGATCTAATTAAAGCACCTGCAGTATCACATGTATTTAGCATCCTGCACTTCAAATGGTGGCAGGGGTCATTTGATGAGCTTTAGTTAGGGCTCCACCATGATTTTGAAGTGTGGAGATGTTGAATATACGTGATGTGGAGGCTGCTGGAGCATGGCTGTAGCAGACTCAATTAATCAATTAATTAGCACAGTTGATTAATCAAGTCTGCTTGAGCAGAGGTCGGAGCAGATGTCCAGCATGTATATAGGTGCCTTTGGAGGCTAGATCTGCAGTGACTTGGTATAGCTTTCTTTCCTCTGTGCCATGCAGGCTATAGAATAGATACATTTTTGCCATGCTTTTTGTAGGACTTTAGCACATGCTTCACTGGTTTGCTGAACTGGAGCCTATTTTTTTCTTGACTATATTATTTATTCTTTGGCATTGCCTTTCTAAGGGATCTTCTGGGTACAGGTATTAAGTTGTTTGTAGATGGTTGGACAGATCATTATCACCCAATCTTGCCAAATACATGTGGGTGCAAGTGTTAATCCCTGGACTAGTCAGAGATTATTACATCAGAAAAGTGTTTTAGAAGTATTGAACTGATCAAACAAATATAGCCAGTTGGCTGAGCTAGTGCACAGCCACCAAAGTTCCAGTGGGACAGAACAGCTGGAGATAGAGAGAGGAACCAGGAATTACTCAGATACAGCCCCTCCAAACCATATTTGACATGCTATTTATCTTCTTCCTTTAAAAGTTTTTCTTTATGAGCAAGTGGGGAAGAATGATAGCTCAGGGGTAGTTTACTTTCTGTTGAACAAACAATTTTGAATTAGCAGAATCAGTGAGTATAAAATGATGAAAAAGCAACCCTAGCATTAGTTAGAAAATGTAAGAAATTAGATTAGCCCTCGGAAAGTTCCATTAGTCCCAGAAGCAGTGGCAGGGATTAATTTAAATTGTGTCAGAAAGAGTGAATTTCCTTTCCCCTCAGGCCCAGCACATACTTGTGCTATAGGCTGGAACCTTCCACTGACAATGGCAAAAACAGCTCTCTTGTAAGATACTTGTGTCTGCAGTGATGTAAGAGGGGAGTGTGTGCGTGTGTTCGTGTTCTTGCCAACAACAGTTGCCAAACATTGACAGGAGTGCAGGATGGGGGCCTACCATGTCACCGGTTCACCTGGTTATATTCCATTTCCCCTCAAGCCCTGTGCTACATCAGTATACCATCTGACACAATAGCTTGATATTGAAGGAAAGATAAGATCTGTGTTGTACTTGCCTTCTAAATGTGTATATGGAGAAGCATTAGGGGTTACAGGAGATAGTTTGCACTGAGGCACCAATATTTACATCTCTGAAATACATAGCACCACAAGGGAGCTCTCCAGAAGTGCTTGTAAAACCTAATAATAATTCATTCACCATTTTTGTAGCTGACATTATGTTAGGTACCTTTTTATATCAATCTGTGATTATCAAAAGGGCTCAATGTTGGCCTGTTCTTAGCAGTTGGGCCACTGTAAAGTTGTTTCTGAATGTCTTATCTACAGGTAGGCAGGAAAATATGACTCCATTTTGCAGAAAATGGTGACATTTGATTTTTATTCCAGTTAGGAAAAAACAATATTTTCAAAAGTTCTCTGTGCAAGGGAATGGAGACTCAATTGTAGGGCAGTCCTCCAAGCAAGCCACTCCAGAGCCATGAACTCTGGAAAACCAGGGAGCCTAAAGCCACAGGCCATCCCATATAACAGGCTGCCCTGAAACAGCGATCCAGACTTAGAACTCTGGTAAAATTAAACCATCGCCATGAGATGTTTTGATTTTGACAAACTGGAAGATTCTGATGACCTCTGATCCCAAATATATTGTCCATGATGCCTGAAGGAAAAATGTCTTTGTACTTACTTGATGCTTTAAGCCAGTGTGAGAACCATGAAGTTAATAAAGCAATTTCATTCCTTATGAAGATGAACTATGAACAAGACAAGCAGCCCAACAAAAAGAGTTGAGGCGGATTAATATGCTAGATACCATGAAATAAGACAATTTAAGGGAAAGTTAGAATTAATACAAAACATTTCATCTCTAGCTTTAGTTAGACGCTAACATGGAACTGTAGAACAGTCAATGGAATAGTGAGAAGTTCAAATTAGATTATGACACTATGTAATTATCCTTTTTTTAAAAATAGAGTTGATGCCAAATATTATTTACATAGTTTCTTACCACAATACAACTACTGGGGATCAAGCCAATAGGGGGCTCTAAAATACCAAGACAGGAAGGCAGATTGCTCAAGGCAATCAATTGCTTGCATTATTATTTTTGGTATCACAGTAGTACTTAGAAGTCTACTGTGAGGGAGCGGGCGCTAAGGGCGGCCGTGAAACTCCCTAGCGCCACCCACTGTCACGTTAGGGTGAACGTAGCACCCTCAGAATCTCACCCGCCACAACTTTGATGGTTAAATATATTGTGGAGGCTGCCTGTTCCCTAATGGACGGTATTGGTGTCCTGTCCCTAGTCCAAAATGGGGTTTTGATATGCGTCCCGCCTTAAGGGCAATGCGTGCCTCCAAACCTCCCCTTCAGCACGCCCCAAGCCTCGCA
>NW_017728949.1:4826458-4912490 GCF_001723895.1 Crocodylus porosus | reverse complement strand
CCTGCTCCTGCGGCAGCCAGAAGGGAACTGTGAGGCAGGCTCCGGCCTAAGTTGTTTATAAAGGCCTGGCCCTGCCCCCTTCTGGCCACGTGACTCACCTGGTCACCCTGGCAACCAGCACCTGAGCTGCCTGGGTGATTGGCAGCTCTGCCAATCACCCTCACAGTCACGGGGCACCTATGTGACTCTGTGACATCTACTTATGGACCATAAAAACCCTATCGTACTAGATACTGTATAAACAGAAAAAAGTCCCTGCCCCAGTGAGCTTACAGTTTGGGTTCTCTCTTTAGTTCCTTTTCTTTGATACTCTACCTGTTAAAGGAACTAGGCCTGACTAGGAAGTAGATTTTAGGTTGGGTAACATTTTCACAAAAACTTTCATTTTCATCAACATTTTGGAAATTTGGAAATTTCATCTTTGGAAATTTGGCTAGTTTAATTTAATCATTGTGTAATGTAAAAACGTTTTGGAACTTAGGGCCCATCTATGCCTGCTTTACACACCCAGGCCTCTCTTAGCAGTTCATGGGAGTCAGATTCTACCTCTAAGCACAGTACTGTGTATACGCATCACCCCCTCCAAGAGACCTTGTCTCAGGTACTCAGCTTGATATCACAATTCTCTTTCTCTCTCTCAAGGTCCTGTTAGCCTTTACCCTTATGGTGGGGCAGTCACACCATAAAAGCAAAAAACCTGCTCTGACTGGCCTTCACCTGCACAACTGTAATTTGCCAATAGAGGCTTGGCAAGCAGAGGCAGGACTAGAAGCAGGATCTGCTTGCTGCTCCCGCCAGGCAGAGAGCAGGCCCACCACTGTATCAGTTGCAGTAAGACCAGAGAGACCCAGGAAAGCAGCTTCCCTTGGGCTCTTTGGTGTCATTGACACCAATACTGTGGCTCTGCACTGACAGTGGGGCTGTCAGGGATGAAGCCTGGTGGCCCTGCTCTTATTGCAGAGCCACTGTGTCGGTTTCAGCAAGACCAGATTGCTCACTCTGAGCTCCAAGGACTCAGATTTTTTCTCTGGAGCTCAGGAGGCACTTGCTGCCCTGTGCCCCACTGCTCAGGCTGCCACCTAAGTTCCAAGGGGTCTGATCCTTTTTTCTCCAAAGCTCAGATGGCACCTTCCCCCTGTCCACAGACCTGATCTGGGCAATGGTGGGAGGCACCACAGCTGTTGGGCACTCCCAGGGCTGCAGCACTTGCTCTGCCTGACATCCCTAGCAGGTGAGGCGCTGTACCTAGCCCTGCTGCACCCTGGCATCCCCACTCGCCCTGAATCAGGAAGGGGCCACTGCATTCTGGGATACTTAAGGATTTCAACTTAGATGAAATAGCTGTGGGAAATGACCACACATTAATGGAACAGGAACAACATCAGGCAGATTGAAGATAATCCTGCCCTGTAGTGGTGTAACTTTAAGTCGAAAGAGCAGTTTAAACCACTTAAAGTTGTTCATGTGGAGTTAGTCCAGGGTATAAGAGCTCCAGAAGCCACCTAAATTTACCATGTAATCAGGTCCTCACATTCCTTTCTTTCTATTTGACAAAGCCTGACACCAGCCTCAAATGACAATGCCTTTTTGCTGGCTCAGATCGACCGATTGGAAAGTGAATGATATCAGAGCCCATTTATCTCTCTTCCTTAACCATGCAAGCTAATAACAATGGGGGCATCTGGCTTGCACCCAACATAAGATCTGGGTAGCCCATAGATCTGTATGATGGGAGCTTGTTTCTCTCATGCGCCGGCTGGTCATCCAAATCCTGATCTAGGTCTGGGGAATATGGGCAACATCTACACATCGCTGTACGGTGACATAATTACTGTGCCATCATGGCAGGCCTCCGCTACTGTGTCGGGGTTGGATGGGCCTGAGCTGGTTCACCTGCCATTACTTATTGGAGATATCCTTGGTTCTCTTGAAGGCTATGAAGATCTTCCTGCTGGCTTGGGCTCCCCTTTGGTTTCTTCTGTGGGGCTCCTCCTCTCCTACACACCACCACTTTCCTCTTGGGTGTTCCAGTGGATCACAGGGTATGCTTGGGTGTTTGTTGCAGTCTATTGAAGCACTGCTGTGTGAGGTTCTGTCTCCAGCCATTAGCCCTATAGTACTGTGGTTAGAATGAAACAAGGGCTGTAGGTTGCTGACCCCTGCCATAGATTTTCAGAACTATTCTACCATCCTTACTCATATTAAGGAATAACCCCCTCTTAATGACTCCATGACTGGTGCTTTCTGCCACAAATCAAGATGGCTGATAATGTAGCAATACAACATTTTTCTGTGGAGAAAAACCCAGGAGATAAAGCTCACTCGTGGACCTCTAATACATTGCCTACACCGTGAGAGAAATAACTCACTGCCTAGATAGTGGTTGCCACTAGGAGCATTCCCAGCAACATTTACGTATGAATGGTCACGCTCACTTGCACTATAAATATTATTGTTCACAGTTAAGTAAGTAAGTGTTGGAAATAAAAGAAAATCTACTGGAAACGACTAGTCAACATCATAACATTCTTGATGTTCCTGATTCAGCCTCAAGAGCAGAGTTTCACTGGCTACTGCAGAAAGCAAGGAAACATCCCATCTGGGTCCAATGGGAAACCGGAAAATAAGTAAGTTAACACAGATTTCAATTTATACCTGTAAAACTGCTATCAAAAGTTTGAAATGATACTGGGGGCACTGGAGAGAAGATGTGCTAGATCACATTTTGACCCCACTAGTCCCTTACCTTTCCTGTTGTAAAAGCCTGATGGTTCAAAAGACAAATCTCCCCTATAACGTACCAAACCAAAACTCTGATTCAAACATTTATGCAAGCCCCAAATGAATAATGCTGAAAGGGACCAAGCCAACAGTTGTTGGAATATATGCTGACTTCAGTGGGAGCTGAGTCAAAAAATCAGATTTAAATTCCTGTAATGATCATCCCAGATTTCCCTCTGTATATGCATTCCCATCCCTTTAGATGAAGTAGCTACAGTTCTCTACCAGCAACTAGCATTCCCTCCCTTCCTTCATGGTGGTCTGACTGCAGAAACAGATCGTATGTACAGAGCAGCCATAGTTTGCATACAGTCTTCTAGAGAGAGAAGAGAGAGCCCCTGAAGGAGAGAGAGCGCAAAACAAGAAAAGCTGTGAGAAGAGGGAGCAAAACACTGAATAGGAAAGAATAAATAGAGGGAAGAGGAAGGACAGGGTAAGTGACTGGTTAAGAAGGGCCTACCACAAAGGAAACATTTTCAGATATTACACATCTAGTAAGAGATTTTCCAGGAATGAATGGGAACCCCTGTTTTACACCTTGCTGTGGTGTAAACCAGTTATCTTTAGCATAACTGTAACTCTTACCAAATCATTCAGTAATGTCCAGGATTGAGTCTAACAAGGGAAGGGAGGAGAGGATCAGCTCAATTTACTTTTTATTTAATTGATTTAAATCTTTCTGAGAAAAAGTTAAGAATTATGATTATTTACATGGCTTTGTAGAGTTGGAAGACAATATATAACCCAATGTAGAACCCAATGTATGGTAGCTACATGAGTACATAGTTAGAATGTACTGACACAATCTAAAACATGCAGTTCATCATGAAGCCTATATTTGTCCAGGAAAAGAGATTAAGACGCTCTAATGCCATGTTATGTTAGGAAGAGAGACAAGACCCTATATGTGGTAACCCCATTGGCACAGAGTGGTAAGGTGGTAAGATGTTCTTAGATAATGATTTTAGCAGTTGGTGTACAACTGCTGAGGCTGGGAATATTCAAAAGGTATTAACCATCTCTGTTGGTCTGTGGTGCCTATGTGCATTGCATTGGTGGCTCATGTTCATTTTGTTGTCTGTCATGACACTCAGGTCTTGTTCAGTTGCAGTGCTGGCTAGAGTAGCATTGCCAAGCTTGTAAGTGTGTTGTGGATTATTTCTTTTCAGATGGAGCACTTTGCATTTCTCTGTGTTTAAACTGCATCAGCTTGAGGTCTTCTCACCTCACAAACCTGTCCAGGTCAGCCTGTAGTGCCAGCCTGTCCTGGTGTGTGACCACGCTCCCCAGTAGTTTGGATTTGTCACTGAACTTTGCTAGTTCACATTTAATACTGGAATCCAAATTGTTGATGAGCATGTTGAATAGCACTGGTCTGAATACTGAGCCCTGAAGAACACCACTGGTCACCCCCCCACCATGACGACTCAGTACTGTCCTACCAGAGCCAGTTACCTAGCCACTGAACTGTAATGCAGTTGAGGCTGTATTTTTCCAATTTAACCATGAGAACATCATGGGAAACCAAGTCAAAGGCCTTTATGAAATCCAAGTATACGTTATCAACCTCATTTCCCCTATCCCGGTGGCCAGTTACTTGATCATAGAAGGGCATGAGGTTGCCATCCCTGTCTTCACATTAATGGACCCATAGCAATCTATTTTTCTTGCATATAATGGGCTCCACACTTTTTACCAGCTGGTTTTGGGGGAAAAGGTATAGATTATATGTGAGAAAATATGGTATCTTGGAAAGGGATTAAGCTAACCCCCAAAAAAGGGGATTTTGATCCAGAATAAGTCCACACATAGCTATTTTGATTTAAATCTGTACCCTTTATGTATGCATGAAAGTTATTCTGGAATCAGAAGTCTGAAGGTACCATGCCAGAACATGGCTGAGACATCAAAGGGAGAAGCAGTTCTTAAAAATAATCTGAACTTTATATCAATATCTGAGCTTCCTCCAAAACATTTTTATAAGAGGCCATCCACACTTTCCTTTCAGACCTTATGATATACACACTGATGTGATGGCATTTTGAGAAACAAGGGAAGAGACTGAATACTAACTTATTTAACTGCTGTCCAAAGTAAGTAAGGATTGAAGAATTAGCTCTTTCATTTACAAGAAAGGAACAATTACACATGTAGCCCTGTGGCTTGGGCACTGCAGGTAAGAATCCTCTGTCATTATTTATTGATTATGTATAGTTAATGTTACCTTCTTAGTTAGATGCTGTCAATTTGTTGATGCTGTATTTCCCAAATATGCTGTATTCCCTCTCCCTTGAATAGAAGTTTTCTGTTTTATACACAGGCTCTCTCTCTCTGAGAGGGAAAGCTTTGCCTACTAAGGGTGCCCAGGGGAGGCATTGGGGAATGATTACACTACAGCAGCAGGGAGCTCAGTCTTACTGCTGATGCAATAAAGTCCTGCCCACCTGCTCCTGTTTTGCATGCATCAGTGCCAGAAGTGAAGCAGCGACGATGACCTAGGGAATGTGCTGGCTCCCTGCTTAGGACCTGGACTTCTGTTGTGAAGTGCAGCAGCATGGAGGCCCCCAGGGCATCCTCACTATTTTATTTCCCAGCTTGATGGGCACTAAGGGGAAATGGGACATATTACCTCAGCAGTAAGACTTGAGCTCTATACTGCTGTAATGTAGGCACACCCTTGGCTTTCCTAGTTATCAGGGTGAAGGCTTATGTCAGTTATGTTTTGTGATTTTATGAAGACTTCCTGTATTCTGAATCTAACCTCTGTTGCTGCTGACAATGCCTGGCAGAAAGGACATGCATGCAAAGCAATTACACTACACACTAAATGAGACTCGTCACTCTAGTAAGAGCTGTTTATCTTCAACACCTGACTGAAGCTAAGCAGCATGGTAGGAGGGTGAAGAGTCTAACGGCAGCTTGTTGTGGTCTAAAGAGTCCATCTCTGAGGAGTCTAGACCCACATCTGTGATAAAGGGGAGTGTAATATATATTGATGAAAGTTTGAAATGTGCACTGACAGAGGTGTTAGAAAAGTAAGGACAGATAGATACACTGTCTGCACAAAGATTCTTCCTCTTTGGGTCATGGGTCCAGGCCCCTGGCAGATTTGCAAGTAAAGCCATGATAGGATCTGATGCGGGATCCCCACAGTCGTAATCCTGGACTCTCTCTCCACCAGTAAGTAGCAAGTTCCCATGGCTGGGAGCCCTGTCAGCTTTTATCAGGATCCCAGCTGTGGGGTGTCCCCATGACTGGGAGCCTAGATCATTTGATTGGGCTCTTAACTGCAGGACCACACAGTGCACCCCCACAGGTGGGAGCCCAATCAGCTGATGCATCTCAGGGAAGCATGGTGCACCCCTGCAGCCGAGAGCCTCAGCTTGGCCACATGTTCAATTAATGGCATGATAAGAACCAACCACGAAGTTCTTGCACATTTTTTGTTTAATAACTTTGTGGTTTACTCTTTGTTTCATCATGCCACTAGTTGCATTAATGTTAGCGGAGTGACAAGACATTATTAACTGGTTAATCACATCTAAAGTGTAGCATGTGCCAAGGGCCTGGGGACACGCTGTATGTGAATGAGGAAACAGAGAGGTGTTTATTGTGAGGCAGCTATCCCTTTGCCCGAGATTTGGTCAATTGCCCTTTTTATTTTTAAACATCTTGATCTCACTGTTTTTTCTGCTGAAGTGGGTTTCAAGTCTGGTTTGAACCAGTGCTATGGTCATAGGAACTGGAGAAGCACTATTGTTCCTAATGGACTGGAGCATATATTAAAATGGCAGGAAAATTTTCCCTCTCAGCTAACTTTACAGGTGGGGATGCTGAACTCCTTGGAACTCTTGTGTTCACATCTCCCTCGGCTCTACAACTGTAGTGGAGTTGTAGATCGGAAATTCCTGAAGCACCTTATCCCCATGCCATCTTCCTTTCTGGGAGGGTGATCCCAGCTAAAACCTAGGCAGATGGAAGGGCAGCTCTGGGGGTGTGACCCTGACATGGAAAAGGTTGAGAACCTAAATTGTCAGTGTAACAACTCTTAGAACTGAATCAGTCAAGAGAACTTGCTGAAGCTTCATTTCCTTTGTACCCAGATGCATCTCCTCCAGTACTATCCTAGGGAACTGCATGCCAATTATCTCATATACTCACTGAAAGTACAGTACAATACAACTTATTGTTATATAGTGTCCTTGACAAAAAACCTCAAGTAATTCTTGACGGTGATTCTCGGTATATAAAAGTGTGTGTGTGTATATGTATGTGTGAATACATGTGAATGTGTGTAGTCTATTGCTTTTGAGGCACAGAACAGTTTTACTCCCATTTCCTGCTGAAAACCACTATACTCATAATTCTCTCAGTTTCAATGTTCAGTGGGTAGATAAAAGGGAATACCATTACTTTATGTCACTGTCTGCAAATGTGAAAGGAGACAAAAGGGCCATATTGCTAGACATTCAATGAATGGACCCAGGGGACATATAGAGATGGAGGAATATAGAGCTATATATGTTGACCTTTTGGTATTGCACTATTGACCAGGCTGACCTACTGTACCATTAAGGCTACTTAAATGAGTTGCTATGCTGCATTTGCTGAGGCAGAGGGGACTGATATTTTCTACGGCAAAGCTTTGGCTCAGCTGCAGGAATTGTACACAAGCAACTTAATCTAATCTTTGTGGCACTCGACAAATTGAGTTCATAACATTGTATCATGAATCATCTAATTTCTTCAAGACATGGCTAAAAGGACAATTATGGAAAATAGGGACTTTGTTTTCAGAAGTTCAAATAATTTATAACTATTTGACTAAACCCATTTTTAAATACAGTAAAAAAAAAAAAAAAAAAAAAAGCAGTGTTGCCAACTCTTATCATGAGCCAGTCAGAAGGCACCAGGCGACTTTTGCCTTAATGGTTAGCTGAGACTTCCCTGGTGCTAGAGAACTCCGAGTTAGCAGAAAGCAGAGTTCTCACAGCCACTGGCCACCTATATCACAACTACAAGAGGCACTGCATGCTCAGATCTATGAACTTCCTTTAGGTAGGTTGTAGCAGGGTCCTGCTCCAGGGGTAGCCATGATGCCACAGGAGCCCGCTCAGCCCCTATCGCCTTCATTCCCTTTTGCTGCCTCTGGGCAATCTCCCTTTCTCCCTGCTTGCTACTCCTTGATGTTATTATGATTTTAGAAGATGGGAGGATTTCCCCGTGAGATCTTATTCTCTACCATACAGGTGGTATGGTTCATTTCCTTAAGAGCCAATTAGATTGGCTTCATCCTTCCCAATATTCACACACTGACATCTGCCTTGCAGTTGTCATGTGTGTTAATTAGATCATAACCAGTCCTATGGACTATGGGTTCCTGGATCTGTTCATCTTTACACCAGCCCCTCCCCAGGACACAGGAACTCTGTATCCACCCTTCAAGTCTCTGGCTGTGGCCTTCGGTCCTTCTCTTTAGACCTTGGCCCTGCTCCTAAGCCAGCTAAGACCCATGGGCTCTCCAGCCCCACCAGTCTCCAGCTGTGGCCTTTCCTGATCTTCAGTCCCTTCTGAGCCCTGACCCACACCTAGGCCAGTGTGACTTAAGGGACACCCTAGCCCTACCTGCTCCCCAAGCTTTCTGGCCCTTTGTTCTCTCTCTGACTGCTCTCTCCCTGGGCCAGCTAGGACCTCCTTACCTCCCCTTAGTCACTTCCACAAGCCACCAGAGACCCCCTAGCTCTAACACTGCATGCTGGCTATCCCACCAGCCTAACACAGAACCCCCAGGCCTAAACCTGCTCACCTTCAGACATACCTGGTGTGAGTGCTGGTCACTTTCTCTGTGCCTTGCTCAGCACCTCTTTCCCTGCCAGCTGCCCAGGTAAGACTGCCTATCTGCATCAGGCCCTGGGCTTATATATACCTCCAAGCCCAGCTCCCCTTCTGGTCAGGTGTCTTCCCTGATTGCTGCCTGAGCTGTTTCTACAGGCTTTTCTTCTCTTAAAATCACAGGTGCACTAAGCACCCTGTCACATAGGTACATGAATGTTTTGCAGGAAACTCAGATAACTAACTCAGAATGTATAGCCTCAAAAGATTTTGATTTCCTCTTTGTTGTCTGTTATCAGCAGGGACCTTTAAATCTTCTTTGCAATAACCAAGCCATAACCCCCACCTCCCCAGTTAATTATCCTGATTTAAAACCTTATAATTTTTTAATATGGTAGAAGCTAACTAACTTCCAACCTAGTCAAATTGCAAACATTATAATTGACACCAATAACAAATGACCTCTCAGAGGCTATAACAAGCAGATAGTAGTATTTATATATTTATTCAATTTATATGACTCCTTTCCCAACAAAGGCTCAGGGCAGCTTACAGCAAGAGGACAGAATAACTTAAAATAGGAAAAGTAAGGTCTCACATAGTATCACTAAAATTCTAGGACGTTTATAAAGCATAATGCAGAATATTTTCTAGTCCTCTGACAATCTCATAACTAATTTATTTTGAAATTATCTATCTTTTCTAATGTAATAATATTCAAGGGTCTAAGCAGAATTACAGTCCTGTTGTGCCAAAAGCTATACAGCTAGACAGACATGATTCCTATCTTGAAAACTTTACAATATAAAACCTTTCTCCTGAAAGTTTTTGGCTGTGGTTGGACCCAACAAAGCCACTGGGCATGGGCAGGCGCAAATGCCCACATGCATGGAACGATCTTTGTGACTATGTTTATATAGCTGCACTGCAAGAATACTGGATGATTTGGTTTGCTGACATTAAAAAAAGAAAATGTTTTCAGGGCTGCACAACATTACATGTTTTAGAAGTTTAAAAAAAAAAAAAAAAAAAAACACGCTCCAGGTTGAAACAATTTGGCTTTATGCAGTTCTGTAAAGAAGTTTTTCAAAATAAAAATGGAAAGAAATTTTGAAATTAAAATAATTTTGAATGAAAAGTTTTTATTTTTTTGGAATATTTTTCAAAAAGATCAATTCCCTGGACACAAAATTAATTTACAAAATGTTTCACTGTTGCCATCTCTGCATTTTTGCTTTAAAAAAGGCACCCAACTGTGGTACCGGTCCTCAAAGGTGAGTGGTAGGGGAGGCACGGTGGGGCACGTGCCTGCCCTGAGATTAGCCCCTGAAAGTGCTCGAGGGCCTATTGATGCACCCCAATTCGGCACTGCTCAGGACAGTGCCAGGTGCAGAGCAGATCCCTGCCTGATTGTATGGCCAGGGACCACGATCTGCTTCTCTAGCCAGCCCCACCCTCCCTCGGATTGCTCTGGAGCCCAGAGCGTCAGAGTGCTCCAGCCAACCAGAATGCAGCCCCACCTCCCTCCCCCCATGGCCCCTCCCTCCCTGCAAAGAGCATGCTTTGATCCCCCCTCCCCCCCCACAAAGAGCATGCTTTGATCCCCCAGCAGAGCCTAGGGCTCTTGTGGGGGGTGCCCAGGGAGGGGGGTTGTAGTGGTGTGCTATATCCCCCTTCCCACCATCTCCAGCTGACCCTAAACCAGTTTTTTTGCTGTGCAGGCTGGCAGCATGTTGGGGTGGGGACACTAAGCTGCCCCCAGGCCCACCCAAAAATTGTGCCCCCCCAGACTCAGGAGGCACTAGTTACCCATGCCTGGCATAATGGGAGCCCTGGCTCCTATATGTTGAATCAGTACATTACCATAGCAGCAGTTGGCAGAATCAGAATCAAACTAAACCAGCTCCTAGACTACTGCACTGGGCAGCACAGTATGGGGAGAAGGTGAGCAGCCCTCAGTGGTGAGGCCACATCTGGAGTACTGTGTCCAGTTTTGGGCCCCCCAGTACAGAAAGCATGCAGACAGATTGGAGAGAGTCCAGCGGAGGGAGACAAAAATGGCGAGGAACATGACTTATGAGAAGACTGGGTGAGAACTTGGCTTATTTAGTCTAAAGAAGAGGCCACCGAGAGGAGACTTAATAGCTGTCATCAGCTACCTGAAGTGGGGTTCCAAAGAGGATGGAGGTAGACTATTCTCAGTGGTGGCAGCTGATAGAACAAGGAGTGATGGTCTCAAGTTGCAGCAAAGGAAGTTTAGGTTAGATATTGGGAAGAATTTTCTCCCTAGGCGGGTAGTAGAGCACTGGAACACCAGCGAGATGGTGGAAGCTGCATCCTTGAGGGTTTTCAAAACCCGTCTGGGCAAAGCTTTGGCTGGGATGATCTAGTTGGGGCTGGTCCTGCTCTGAGCAGGGTGTTGGACTAGATGACCTCCTTAGGTCCCTTCCAACCCTAATTTTCTATTATTCTGTTATTCAAATGGTAGCAAATAAGAACAAACAAGATAAAGAATGGGAAAGGAGAGTAAGGGGGAAGAGATAGTTAGCCAGGTTAATCTAAAATCAGGCAGAAGGCAGGGGTGATTTAAATCTTATAGACCAACTAAATCAGTGCTGCAGAGAATTAGCTTTTGTAAGCAGAGGGCTTGCTTCATCAGATGCTGTGAAGGGAAAGAGAGTAAGGTCATCATCACTAACACAAGATTGCAATATGCATTGTCACAATTTGGTATACTTATCTACTTAATTGGAAAAACTTCCTTGTAAACTATAACTCCCTGTGATCCCTTAACATCTCTCCTCCCACCCAAAAAAATAATTTTGGTTGCACTACTCACAATTCATTTGCTTTACTCCTGTGCCACTCTTTGAATTCCTTTAAAAATATATATTAGCTATTCCTGCAGCATCCTTTGAGGACAATCCTTCTTTTACACCTTGCTTCCTATCCCACTGAGCCCATAGATGTTCTGAGGTAAAAGCTCACTGATCACTCACAGGATCTGACATAATTACAGTTAAGGATAGAGGATTCCTTGGCAGCTCCTGGGAAATGATTCAGCCCCTAGCAGGTGCTTCTGCTTCCCCTGCCCGAAGCCAAACCCCCCTCCTTTTTGCCACAGGTGAACAGATCCTCCTCTGCTGCTTTGGCCCAGGTGTACCTGTAAAATAAGTGAGGAAAGTCTATTTTGTGATTGAGTATCCTTGCTTTCTTATCACGTTTGCTTGCTCACCAACCTGCAAGATTCAGCAATTCTCAATGGGCCTCTCAGTCTTTAGTGTGAAATAGCAAGGTTCTACTCTAACAGCTTTCTAGTGCCCTTTAATTTCCCTTTCCTGTTGCTTATAATTGGGAAGTGAATAATACTCACACAGCCAGCGGAGGGTGGTAGCAGTGGGTTGGGTCTAATCAGCATCCCTGCACATGTCTGGTTAGCCGAGTCTAATTCTAATGCAGGTAATATTTCTGTTTTGAGCCATCTAATTACAGACATCTATTCAGAGCTAGAGTATATAGCCAGAGTGACTGGAAAAAAAAAAATCGAGCATAATGTGTTGGCTTTTCCCCTCTGCCAAATTAACAGTGAAGACCTTTTAAAGCATGCTTCATGTAGGCACTCTTATTATCAGAAATATTCCACCAGCTAGAATCAGGCCCTGAGTGCAGTTGCACCACTGAGATAACTCCCACTGTTGGATCAATGGCTGGCAGGGTTCCACTGCAAAAGGAGCTTATAGCGGCATTGTAGCCCGCTACTGTTAGCACTCTGCATTCCTAATTCACTGCTCTTTGCATGAGCACAGCAGCAGGAGCCACTGAGGGAGGGGAATACAGGGCCAGAAGAGAATATTTTTTCCCTGGCCTCCCCTATAACCCTACTTACTGGGGTTAAAAGATATTTCCAAATGTTGAGGGAAGAGAAAAAGGATATGAGATGGAATTCTATCCTGCCTGTCTCCTTTTTATTTTACTATACATTTAAGTACAGGTAAAAGGGAATGGGAATATTGTTCTGTATTTGGTCAGGAATAATGCTGTTTTAACCAGAAAGGTTTTACAAGAAGAATGCTAAGTAGAACAGAGAAGTGACATGCCATTTATCCAGGTTTTGTTAAGTAATGAGCTAGATCCCTCAGTGATCAATCTCTCCCCTTCAATTAACAGCAATAAATTCCTCATAAAATATTCCAAACAATGCTGGACTTTCTTCTTGCCTTACATTATTTATGTGCCGTGTTTATTGTACTTGTCCTTAAAGCAACTTTAATATATTGTGTCTTGTTTCTCAGCCAGAAAAACAAGTTACCACTGCAGAGTTATCTCAGTAATACCGGGTATGTTATTATCACTGCTGTCTGCTACCTTCCTTGTAACATACACACACACTGCCCCTTTGAGGTGACATCCTGCCATGACTACTGGAAAAAAAAATCACAGTTCTGGAAATACGTTTATGTAATTTTGACCAGCTGGGTGGCTTATTAGAAACGGAGTCTGAGGTGTTGTACTTATGATGAAGATACATGGTCTGATCTCAAATAAACCAGTGTTAATCTGGGAAATCCCACTGATGTCGACAGAGGTGCTTCATTTTTACTCCAGTGTATCTGACATCAGAAACCTGCCCTAGGTTTCTTTCCCGAAAATGCTGCCAAGTAAAGATTAAGAACCACAGCTATAACTGCAGTAGATTTTAAGATGCTGCTGGACATCACCACAGTTGGAATACAAGAAATCCCATGTCGACTGGAGTTGAATTGACATGTTGCTGTCGTCCTTAACAAATGAGTATGGAAATGATGAGAAAGGAAACAGCAGGCTAAAGCTATTACTTCATCAACTGCTATAACAACCAACAATCCCATTACTGCTTTCTGTTTTGCTGCTCATCAGGGATTCTGCCTCTGCACTAAAATGGGCATCCTTGTGAATGTAAGACAATGACAGCCCAGCCAAGCCTTGGTCACCTCGAGGGAAGCTTTCTCACGTCAAACTCTTCTCCATCTTCTGCCCTGATGGCATAATAAAAAACCTGTCTCATTCTTTTCATCAGCCAGATGCCTCTGCCTCAGACTTCACAAGCTAGGATCTGAGAGAGACAGACAGACGAAGAGAGTAATTCAAGACCAGAAAACACTTTCTTGTGTCTATTAGTCTGATCTGACAGTAATTTCTCTGGCTAAGACTTTACATTAAACAAACTGATGTACATGTTTCCAGTTTCCAGGTGCTCAAGTGGGGAGTGAGAAGTAAAGCTATAGGAGACACAAAGCCAAGCCATCATGTAAACACATTAGGAAATGAGACACTTAGTTTAAAGAGAACTAGCAACACAGAGGCGCTCTTGGTCTGGAAAGAATCGCAAGCTGCTCATCCATTTAAAACTAGTACAACATTAAGTCACGTGATGGACCTCAGTTTGAGATTCCAGCTTGGCATTTTTCTCTTGAGCCCTCGGAGACCGGACGTGCTACAGAATAAATAGATCTGTGGCCATAATTTTCAGTGAATAAATTATTCACCATTTTTTTTTGCCCTTTTCCAGTTCACAGTTTTGTTGAATCTATTAATTATCCCAAACTATTGATCAGATTTCTGTGCACGGTCTGGGCCTGTCTCTTCATTCTGAACAGCTCTGTGATTTTTCTAAAATTAAAAATGTGGACAGGACCCTCATACTGCATAGTACAATTCTGTTCCCTGCTGGAGTAACAAAATCAAGTGGTGCCAGAGCAATTCACAATTGCAAACACAAAATGCAGACTCCGTCAAAATTTTCCAGCATTACCAGATTCCACAAATATTCCTGCCAGAAAATGTATTAGGATGAAAGGCTGGAACACAATCAAAGTGAATTAGTTTAAAGAAAAGAAGTCAACTAATACTGATGGAAATGTTTTTGACTATCTGCTCTAGGAGTAAATGTAGGCTGCCCTGCAGGGGCTGGGGCTGTTATCACTGAAGCATCCTTCCAGCTGCTTCGGGAGTGATGCAGCAAACCCTGCAGGCCAGAAGCATTATGAAATAAAATGGAGATCCTTGGAGTTTGAAAGATCCCCTGCAGGAAAAGAAATCACACTGGCCACTGAGAGAGAGGATCTCTAACACTGGCACAGAACCCCAGCTGCAGCTAAGGAAAGTAGACTGTAACGTGGAAGAGGAGAAATTAAACAGCAGCCAGGGATCAGCTTGGTACAGGGAAGTCCTTGCCCAGTACTGGAAGGAGAGGGGGAAATGGGAATAGGGCAGGATCAATTGAGCAATTTATGTCATTAGGGGCAGCTTGCACTTGGGTGATCCTACTTTGGCTACCTACACCAGGATTAGGGCTGCCTCGGACTGACAGAACGATACAAACAGCTTCATGGCAGTCCCCTAGGTTCACTAGTAAAGCAATAGGGAGAAAGCAGAGCATACACCCAGACCACCTATTCAAATGGAAAAACTTTTGTGAATTAATACTGGAATTGTACTGCCCAGCTGTAGTTTAAGGAACCTAATAGAAATATCAACCTCCCCCCTCCTTCCCCAAGATCAGTGAATGTGGATAAAGCTCTAGAAGCTGAAACAGAAGCTCTCTGTGCCTGTTTGTGGGAGAGAAACGGAGTTATAAAATACTATTTATCCCTCAGGGAGAAACTTACTAGATGAGACTTTAATTAGTAATTAGGTTATGGGAGATTACAGCTCTTTTTGAAATTAACCCCAGCAGGGCTAGAGAGAGAGGTCAGCAAGGAGAGCGTCTCTGCAAGGGCCCTGGCCTATTGAGGAAGGAATATGTATTATGCAGGGAGCAAGCTGCATCCAGTTTTGCTCAGGATTTCCTGAGGCTAGGTGACAGCAAACCAACCTTTTCCAGAACAGCTCCCTCTGTGTTTGTAGTGAAAGTCTCCAGCAGCTTTCTCCAACTCCTGCATTTATTTCAGTGCTTCCTCTACTTCTTTTAAATTGCCTTTTCATTCTGTAAAGGAATTTATATCATAAGGAGGTGACATACACACATCCTAAAAGCCAGAATTGGAGGCACCTGCTGAACATAAGCACTGATGTCATATGAAACACCTTGCAAGCTTCTGTACAGAGCCCAAGAAATCTCACATGAAACTGGGCAAAACTGTTCCCTGGTATTTTGCCCATAGCCATGCCCATGAACAGGAGAGATCTTTTGGCTGGTAGACAGGGAGCTTGCATCTGACTGACCACTATCAAAGAGACATCAATATCTCATTTCACACTACAGGTTGTATGTGCAGGTGCTCTCTGAAAGATAAACTATGAGGGAACATATAGCAGTACTTTACCTTTAAGAAAAATACCCCGGAGTTCATAAAAATCTCAGATATAGCACTGAAACAAACCTTTTGGGGTTATCGAGTCCAGTCCCCGACTTTCACATACAACAGCATTATATAATCCCTTTCACAAATTTATCAAACTCTATCTTAAAGTTGTTTAGGTTGTTTCTTAGTGGGGACATAGTATCTACTGACACATTATCTACATCCATCTTCCCTTAGTTATAATATTACAGTACAGTAGAACATAGCCACTTTGCAGGGCCTAGGCACACACGTTATACTTAATGTGCTTTAAGCATGCAGAAAGTGCTTTACAGCCATAACAGAACAGATGTTCATGGCACATGAAGTGCTTTAAAAATGGCAGGTCTCGGTCTAAGTCAACCCTGGATGGATATGTACTAATCTAAAGCACTTTGGCTTAGAGCGCTTTATCATATATCTGTGCCAGATCCCATCGAGGGTTAACATAGAGTGTGATCGCCACCATCCCAGGCAGCATTGTGCAGGGCTGCGCTTTTGTCTTGGGCAGAGCTTGTTTGCTCTGCCCAAGCACCAGGCTGGCTCTGCCCCCCAGCCATCACTGACTTGAGTCAGTGACAGCCTCCGACCTCAGCCCCACATGCAGCCTGGCAAGAGGGATGTGGGATATGGAACTGGGGATGAGAGGTTTCTGTCCTTGTGGGCTGCCTCAGCCCTACAGCATGGCACAGCCTGGTGGCGGGGTGTGTGTGGGAAGGGAGTTGCAGAAGGAGTCTGGGGTCTCTCTCCCCGTGGCTGCCCCAGTTGGGCTGCAGTGCACCACTGCTTGGCCAGGCAGGGGTTGAGGGGAAGGGCTCTGGGGTCTGTGTCCCTGCAGCAGCCCAACCACAGTACTGACCCTGGAGTCCTTCCCCTGCAGCAGCCCTGGCTGCAGTAATGCCAGCTCTCATGAAAAAATCATAAGACTCCTGATTTCCAAGTCAAATTAACTCTGACTTAGGATGTCCTGATAGAGAGATTGAATCTTGGGATTTTTTTCTTCTGGTACGTAGAGAGCACCAAGCTGGTAAATCCATGGAGAGGAAGGGGCAGGGGGAAAGGGAAAGGTCTGGGGGGGCAGATTGAGGCCCCCATGGTAAGAGAGGGAATGGGGCAGGGACTGGGGTGAATGGGGCCCTGGGGCTGGGGTGAGTCATGCAACAGAGCTGTGGGTGGCTGTCTGTGCGTGTGTCCGTGTGTCTGCCTCTCACTCCCAAGCTGCAGCGCCCCCAACTCTGCTGCTGCCCCTCACTCCTGACCCACAGTACCCGGCATCCTACCAGGGTATGCAGCCCACCCCCTTCCTGGGCTTCAAACCCCACACACCCACAGCCCCCCACACCTTCACAAATAACACCCCCACATACACACACATTTCAAAAATAGCATCTCATGATTTACATTCCGAGTCTCCTGATTTTTAAGAGTTTGTCTCATGATTTTTGACACAATGGGGTTGACAAACTGTGGCTAGGACACACTGCGCTGCAGATGGTGGTTGCAGCTGTCAAGATGCTGAAAGGGTGGGGAAGGGAGCATCCCCCGCATGGATGTGGACTGTCCTTCCCCCACCCAGACCTCAGCCAGCAAGTTGTGGGGTGGCTCTGTTCCCTTCTTCTTCCCTCCCAGCCTCTGCTGACAGTTGCCAGCTGCAGGGTGGGTGGGGGGGGCACGACTGGGGAGAGGGGCTGCTCTGGTCTCCCACTCTAACTTACCAAGCTTTGCATAAAATGTGATAACTTAAAGTGCTTCTGCCAGGGGCATTTTGAACATCTGTACTTAGCTAGGGTGAAGTTTCTTACCACCCTGCAAAGATGTGGGTTCATGAAGTAACCAGGGAGGTGCAGCAAACTGCTGTATGGGATTGCTGTGGTGGTGTGCTTCTTTGCAGCCACTTTTATTTCCAAACGTGCCACTTCTCTCACAAGTTATATGGCACCATTCATGATCTCTAGCTCAGTCAAAAAGTTGCACCCCTTGAAGTAAAACCTGCATCAAACAGTTGAGAAACTTGTCTTTAATTTGGCAAGCTATGGAGAATTACATGGGTTGTGAGCCACCCAGATATGAATCATCTGGGTTCTACTGTGTTTTCCTTGCAGATAGGTCTACACTTTTTCAGTTGTGAGGCATGATGTCCCACTGATATTACAGGGAAGTGCCTTGATCCAAGTTACTTTCAAAGTGTCTATGTTAGCCTATGCCATTCACATTGTGGTCTGGAAGGGCTGGTTCTAAGTGATCATCTCCTAGCAAACCCAATAGGAGTTTTGCCAACAGAAGAACTGGGCACTGTGAAAATATCTAGCATCTGATCAGCAGGGAGCTGAGGCCTACATGGGTCAGAGCTAAATTTTTAGCATGATCCCACCTCTTAATTTAATTATTGTTGAGATCCTGGAACTGTGATGAGGGCTTTGCCTATGCTTAACTGACAGTGATGTCTTCTGTCATGTGTCTTTCCAGACTCAGCATGGCTGGTACTCACATCCATAACATCAGAAAGACAGCTGGATGCTTTGCATCACTAATCATCTATACCCAAACTAATCATTGCTTTGAGAAGACCATTTAGCTGGGAAAGAGTTAACACTCTTACCACTCAGTGAACAAATTGCCTCATTCAGAAAAAAATAAATTATCACAGAAAATTGGATGTCAGTAGATTATCCCTTCTCAGATCCATGGATTAGTGTGCTTGGAGAGGGCATCCAAGTGGAAAAAAATGTAATATCACTGCATGCGAAGGGGAAGACTATTCCTTCACTCCAGCTCAATTATAGGTCTCTCTTATCACAGGCTTCATATGATGCTTATCCCACTGACTTCTGCATTTAAGCCCATTATGGCATTTTTATTAATATTTGAGACCCTTTTAAACTTGTAAAGTTTCTTGCTGTTGCTGGCGTGTTGGCTAAATCATTTTGTCTCTGCAATTTCCTCACTAACCTTACTCACAGCTTATGGCCAGGATCTCTGGTCAGTTCCCTTGTGTAAATCTCAAGTCACTGCATGTAACATGGTGGTCTCTCCCCTTGAGAAGTGGCAGCCAGCTCCATTAAGGGCATTCAGCCGTGGGGCATTCTCTTAAGCAGGGAATGTCCCACTGGGAACTTAAAACCCAAGGAGAGAACAGAAGGATGTAAGCTGTGGGGGATCAGCTTTGAAGGGGGAGAAGCCAGAGTAAAAAAGTGGCTTTTCTCATGTCCAGAGGGGACAGAGGATTTTTGGTTTCTTCTGCTTGTATTGTCAGAGACTGAAATTTATTTTATGGGAACTGAACTGCCTGAAGGACTAATAGCAGAGCTAACTGGCCTGCAAAAGGGAGCAGAATAAGGGGCCTGCTTACACTGCAATAGAAGTGAATATGACGAAGTGAAGGCAGTTATTTTGGAGCTTGGAGTGCAGACCAAGAAGAGGAAATAGATATTTGGGATGCAGCTGCCCTTAGCATTCCCAGTTGGGTCTCCAGGGAAGCCACAATGCAAACTGTGTTGCTGAGATGAGAGTGTTGGTGATGAAAGTTCATTATTTTCTTGGCTGTTTCTTGAGAGTTCAGGTCTTCAAGCTTCAGCTTCTGGAGACAAGAGAATGCTGGAGAACCTGAGGTCTCTCCCTCTCTCTCCTTCCTGATGTGTATTTCTATTTAGCCCTTGTGGCTATGGAGAAAATAACTTGAATCTGAATTAAGAGGAACCTAAGAGACATGCAAAGTTCTTTTAATTTGCCTTCAATGTTATTGTTTATTATTTCATATTGTAATTATTCATATCTCATGATTTTAAAACTGCTCAAGATTTTTTTGGACTTGACTCATAATATTTTAGGGCTTTGGATTGGCAGGATTATGATTTGCACAATCTTCAGCCCTTCCTTTTGCATATGCCCTGAGCCCAGTACTGAGGTTTGAAGGGTATATGTGACTGGATTACAAATGAAGTCCTTCTCTCCCTTCAGCATAGAAGTGAGCAGATCCACTCATGCAATATCCTCTCTCTTTGTGGGTCCATCAGGCACAATCTGAGCCTAAATTTACTGAAGTGAAAATGAGGTCAATGTACATGCTACAATATTTGCAATGTTACATAATTATCTTCTTCTTTTTTGACCATTTGAATAGCAACTGATTCTTTGCTGGAAAAAAGCTGATGAATTTTAGTTCTAGATCTGAATTTGTGAAAAACTTGACTGACATTTGTACTGGGATTTTGGTTCAGACCCATCTGTTTTTAAACACTTTACATCTTAGTTTTTTTTTAAAAATAGCCAATAAAAACCCGTACTGGTGTGTTCTTTTTCTACGGTCTCAGCTTCTTGTGATGCTGCAGAAACTTTACAAACATGTCTGTAGCATAAAATTCATATTAAAACAAACTATGAAGGTATACTTGTATGACAGATAACTATTTTTTTGTTAAGAAAAATGGGTAAAAAGACTTGTGCCACAAGTAAGACACAGAATATAGGAAAAAGGAGCTCTAGCTACTGTTCTTGGCTCTGCCTCAAACTAATAACTAATATAAGAATTACTATACTAATAACTTTATAAGAATTACTTAGAGCTGCATCCAAAAAGATATTTAAGAGCCTAACTGCCTATCTGAAATCAATGGAGTTTAGACACTTAATTAGGAGATAGGCACCTAAGTACATTTTTGGATCAGGCCCATAGTCCTTCTGGGAAGAATATTTGCCTACTGCAGTAGTCCTTACACCATTTAAGTTCCATGTACATTAAGCAGATATAGAGTAAAAAAGGCATTGTCCAGATCGTGTGTACTGAACCAAATTTCAAGCATTGTGACTCAGTTTTCTCATCTGTAAAATGGAAATAGTAACACAGGGTATTTTTGTAAGGCTAATTCTTTCAGGTTTGTGAAGTGTTTTGAGATTTCTGAGTAGAAATCAATACAAATGTAGATATTATTAATCTTATATTCAGAATGAAGAATATATTTCTTTCAATTCAATCTAGATTACGAATAGGTTCCCACAGGGTTTTTTTTATAACTAATGATTAAATCCCAGGCAATTGTGTTTGTTTGTTTGTTAACAGTACTGTCAATCCCCAACATTCTTGGAGGCACAAGACAATGATTTTAGCTAAAAACTTCCCTTATTGTTTAAAAAAAACCCTTGAAGTGATATTTGAAGATAATCACAAGACTTCACAATATGCAACCTTCAGAAAAAAATAATCAAATATTATACAACTCATGATTAAAATTGCAAAAGATAGGCACCTGATGGATTGAATTTTAAGGTACAGGTTTATAGGTCTAAAAATTAAAAAACCTCTTCCTAATTTGGGTACCCAGATAACTGAGGCATCCAATTCTGAGGCATTTTAAAGGGTCTAATTGTTTAGATGTGCTGAGCAATTGAGGGCCTTAAGACTTCTTAAGTTGTACACCAAATTAATTAAGCATGTCTGAACACTTAAGTCATGCCACATTTGAAGATCTGATCCCGAAAAAGAGATGTTCTGTTGTTCCTTACAGGAATGTGATTGATGTAATCCATGTGTGAGGACCAGATTAATTTGCCATACTCAGAATGTTGTCCATACTACAATAAGCTTTTTCCCAATGGGATTATCCCTTAAATCCTTTATTCACTAAATTAGAAAAGGAGACTTTGTCCTTCCAAATAAGTGGTGTAGAACACTCTGTTAATACCAGAGCTGTGTATAGAAACTAGTGTTGAAAAATATCCAGTTTGAAGGGCCCCAGTGAATGAGGATATGATTCTAGGAATGTTGTCTGCTCTTAGGATTAGTTATGTAGTAGAGATGGTAAAAAATAAAAGTTGGAAAAAATAATGGAATTAAAAAAATCCCACTTAAACTCACTTGTACAGTTTCAACCAACAATATTTTTATTGTGTCCAAGCATACGGAATTGCACAAGCAAGCTAGTCCTCCATTAGGAAATATATAATCCAACTATTGCTTGTTCCTCACAATAAACCTCATTCTGTTTGAGATGCCAAAATTAGCTGCTGCAGAAATGATTGGGATGTTGCAAATAGACTTCAGCTGAAAACAGACAAAGTTCAGATACACAGTAACCTTTGATCCACGTAGTTGCATTTGATGTATGCTTCAAGCTCCATAGGGAAAGGAGCATTTCTGGAAGTTTGCATCATGCCAAGGACATTGTCAGCACTCAATAAAGAATTAATTGTAATAAGAACCAGAATTGCTACCAAATAATTGCAAAGCTTTCCCATAGAAGTTGTTGGGCATTAAAGTTATGCGGGTGCTTGAGCACATGATTAGGCTTACATTTTCTAATAATCTTGGGGACATTATACAAGGACAGAAAGTTAAGCATGTAAGTATTTGCAGGATTGAGGCTGCTAAATGTGGTCATTTCTCAACAGTAATATTATTCAAGGTAGTGGAAAAGTGATGTTCTAGCCTTGATGGCCCAGAAATTATGCGAGAGGGGATTTCTTAGGTTGCTATCTTCTATTGGACCAACCATGAGGGAGAGTCAGGTAGTGTCCAGTCATAAGCTGGATGGACACTAAGAACCAAATATTGGTTTTATGGCACTTCATGTTTTCCTGACTCCTGAATTTTTTCCACACGGGAAAGGTGAGAATGGTTTTTCTCCTTTTTGATAGGCTTTGATCTCCCAGTAATCAGCTCCTCCCTCGTTCTGGTCAGACCTGACCAAGAATGTCTTGCATTTAAAAGCTTGTCTAACTCTATTCTAACTATACAGTTGGTTCAATAAAAGATATCACCTTAAGAAATCCTTGCCTCTTACATCTTATTCAAGGAAATTAAAAAGAAGCTCTTTGGCAACAGGTCCCATTCTCAAGCCCTCTGGGACTAGCAGCAAAGCATTGTGGACAGCTCAAGTCAACTCCTGTTTCAATGATCAGATTTAACCAGGCTGGGTTTTTAATCTTCCCAGTTCTCTGCTGAAGGATGGCATATTACCAGCACTCTGGCATCTGAGAGACAGCAGAACAAATCTCACTCCCGATCAGAGATGAAAGTGACAATAAGGTGTGAGGAATCCAAAGGAAATTGTCGAATGCGTGGCAGATGTTGTTAAATTTGGTCTAGAAATACTCCATGTGTCAGTCACGTGACAGATGACATTAGCAAGAGAGGTCAGTGGGTATGGACACTGCTAGTTAGGATTTTCTTTCAAATGAGTGAGAAACAAATGTTACAAGTGTACCAATAACAGCAGGATAAAAACATTAAAATGAAGGGAAATTTGGGGCCAACAGCACATCAGCTGGTCATGCAACACACTAACAGCTGCGATGATAAAGGCCAAACCACCGTTCTGTGTTGTAGTGATTTGTCAAAACAAATGTCCTAAGACAACCCATACACCTCTTCTCCAGTTCTCCTTCTGGGAATTATCTTTGCATGGCACAGAGCTTGCTGGGATGAACTTTGTGTAAGGAAATGACACGTGATAGGGTGAATCCTGGATTTCTGGTGTTTCATTTATGAGTTATGTCTGAGCACTGGTGCAGTACTTGGATACTGGAGATGATTTATGTGGGGGGTTTTCTGTAGCTGCTGGACTTTAATTATTCACTTGATTATCAATAAAAATAAGAATGGAGCATCAGAAAATGCAAACATGCTTGAAGAGGGCATGCATTAATGTGCATGAAACAGATGTAGATGTGTAGAAAAGCATTTCCATTACATCCTTGTTAGGTATGAGAACAAATTTCACAAACAGAATTTGCACATTTCTTTTATTTCCCCTCCTTCTCTTTCACAAACAAAAACTGCCAACCTGTTAATCAACTCCCTGATGGCAGACAAATGTTTCAGGGAAACACATGCCAAATATCCATTGATATTGGCTGAAATTCAATATGATGAAATGAATTGAAGTTGGCATTCCATTTGGTGCAATGCAATATCTGATCAATAGCAAGTAATTGGACATCACTTTGTGTAGGAGAGAATGCTGAAGCTGTTACATCACTATGAGTTATGGATCATATTAATCACTGCCTAACTGTTTCATCAATGTAATTTCTTTTCATCAACATGCCATGGAATTTAAAATGTTGGACATAAAGCCCTCTGTACTGTATTAACTTGAAATTAAAAGCTGTGCAACCTAATGAAATGTAACATTGTTACCATGGGTGTGAATACTGTTATCACATCATTGCACAAAATAATACAATTTGTGCTTTTAACAAGCAGAGGAAAGTGATAGGGGAAAAAAATCAAACAGCAAGTGCTCATCTGGGCTGAGGGGATATGCACTCAAATAAGCCTTCCCTTCTGTTTCTCCTCTTTAATTGCAATCAATGCAGGACCAGCAGGGAGAGAAATCCATGCTTCCCTTCAGCGTGTGGTAGTTCACAGGTGTTTGCACCTTATGAAACCACTGAGTATATATTAGGAAGGCAGCTTTGTAAAAAAGAGGTTTAGTCCTTCTTACTTTCTTCCTGCATGTATTTGGAGTGGATAAATCTATCACCACAATGTGCAATATTGGTAAATGAAGTTTCAATTGCTTTGGTGCTTGCAATACATTCCAACCATTTCATTTTGCAAGTTTGTATTTATTAGGTGGCATCTTTTACGGCTTATGTATAAATATGTTTGTTAGGTTAGGCAATACTGCCTCATATCAAATGACTGAAAGCTACTTTTCTCTCATAGTATGCTGCAGGATGTAGATGCATTATCTTCAAGAATGATTTCAACTCCAATTTCTATCGTTTTCTTTTTTATGTTCATTGTAAATATTTATGCTTCTGTCACACAGAATGGTTCAAACAAGCAAGCAGTAAAGAGGGATCTGCATCTACTCTTGACTCTTTCAGCAAGTCACAGGTAGGTTAGTGTGAGATTTTTCAGAAGCACTCGGGGTTGGCCAAACTCTGGTTTTTTAGCCTTAACTGAAGTCTGTGAGCTTCACTGTAGAAGCCAAAGTAGGAAAGTGAGAAGTGATGTTCACGAACAGGGGAAGGAGCTGGATGCAGGAAATGAAGCACCTGGAATTTGTATAGTGGATGTGCTTCAGATGTGAGCTTTACTTTCTGAATCATTGTGTCTGTCTTTGTTCAACACAAACTTCACAAATCCACTTTCTATATTGGTTGGTTCATTGGTAAAGCACTGTAAATACTATTAAGGGTTATAGTTAGGGACCTATCTAAATCGCAGTTGTGCGGCTTTCGTGGGTAAACTGTGAATTCCAGGGTTGCCTGCAAAATCTGCAGGGGAATCAGAAACGTAATAAGAATATATAATTTTTTTAATCAAGTCTGTGTAGCCCATCTGGGGGGGGGAAGGCATGGGCTGGTGGAGTGGCATGCAGTAGGCACCAGACAAGATGACGGCTGTCCTGCCTCCCTCCTCTCCCCCCTTGGGCTTCTCTGCCAATCAGTGCTAAGGGATGAGACCAGATGAGGGGCAGCTAGCAGTCAAGATGGCAGCCACCCCCTCATCCCTCTTCCCCACAGGATCTCTCCACTAATCGGCACAGAGGGGTGGGGGCTACGGCAAAATGCCTGTGAAATGGGCTCTTCATGCTGGGACAAACCTGTGAAAATGGTTTTTTTTTTTTGCCATGAGTTAAGTAGGTCCCTAGTTATAGTTCACTGTTAATCATTTATAATGTGTTGCAATCTAATCTTGTTCTTTATAATGACTGGGAGATATGGAGAACCAGGGCTATGTGGTCATTCCCCAACTACTAGACAAGCTGTATAAGGGGAGCTGTAATAAGGTTGGGCAGTCCCTGGCGGGGAGCCAGAATACAACCCATGCTTTGGCTACATGTGTCTCTGTCTCCCTCACACCATGCTTTGTTCAACACACAGTTTCATGGTACCTACCCCTGCTAACAGGCTGTTTAGAGGAGGACAAGACAAAATGGAAAACTCTCTCTCAATGGAGTAATACGGAAGAAAAATCCTGCCTGATTGGGTGCTATGCTGTATTGGCATCTATCTAGCTTTGGCGTGTATATGATTTCTGTTTCTGTAGTATTTGAAAACTTTGTCTTTAATGCATCTATTCTTATATCACTCTAGCATGGGAATAAAATACTTCTGTAATCCCTATTTTTAGGGTGAATATATGTCCCATTTTAGTCCTGGATTTCGGAGGCTGGTCCTGGAAGCACAGGGCGTAGGCTGGCTGGAAGTCAGAGCAGTGCAGAATGCCATGCAGGAGGGCAGACGGGCACTGCTGCCTGCCTGGCGTTCAGGTCTGTCCCCACTGACTTATGAGAGCATAAGAGTGCGTGGGGAAGCTGTGTCTTGCATTTCCCAGATGATGTCTTGGATGATGTTTCATATGGTCAGCCTAACTATTTTACATATGTGAAACCAAGAGACTGACTGACTTGACCAGGGTCATACACAAAATCTACAGTAGAGCAGTACCTCCAGTATGGCAAGTCCCAGGGTAAAATCCTAATAAGTTAGACGATACTTCTGATTGCATAGAGGAAATGCTGTAAGAATAAGTGGAACTAAGATTTCCATAAAGAGTCTGGTGTGTTTTTTTTTTTTTCTTCAGATTTGCCAACCATCCACATCCTCTGCTAATGTTATTTGGAATTATTGGTGCTTAGCACTTTTGAAAATTAAGCCAATATATTCACACTTTCATGAGTAAGAGTATCTTTTATATTCTTTGTTTGGCCTAAAGCCTGTGAAAGAAGACATAAGAGCAGATGATAGCAATGAGTGCAGTGTTGCCAACTCATGATTTTATCATGAGTCTTGCAAAATTTGATGGTTTTTCTCAATGCTCCAGCTCCTCCAGCTATAAGAATATCAGTATTTATTAAAGAAACAAAAACATTCTCACCTAAAATGCACAAGACAAATAATATGAACCTAAAGCTTGTATTTTTTAAGTTCACACTTTTTTAAACTGAACTCATCATTTTTTAGGGCCTGGCTAGCTGGCAATATTGCTGAGAACTGAACCTCAAAAAAGTTAATGCTTGGGTAGAGATAGAGCCTTAAGCAAAACTTTGTCAAAACTCTTTGGCTGAAATGTTTGAATTATGGGTTCCTATCACAGCAGGCTGCCTTGTGAGATGTTTGCTATTCCCTAATTTCAGCCGGGAGTAGAAATACAATGGCCCCAAGTCAGGAAATAACTCAAGAACTTGCTTTTAAGTCCACTTCTTTCAGGAAAATACTTAAAACATACAGTCACATTTATGAATGTGACAAAGCCCTGGGAGTTTTGAATGCAGGTTCAGGGAATTTACTTCATATTACTTTATCTGAACTTGCTTGTTGACCTGTGGAATATAATAATATATATAATTAAAAAAGGCCCGCACTCGCTGGGAATTGGTCACATAATAACATGGTCTAAGTAAAGCTGATTGTACTTGCATATTAAACAAAAACAGAATATTAGAAACAAAAATTGAGAAGACTGATCAACCCACTGGCTTGTTGCTGAATTTGGTAAGGATTTGGAAAAGACTTTGTGGCACTGCTTACCGAATTCTTAGGACATGTAGGGATACCCCTTTGGTCTTCCTCATCCAAAAGAATGGTGAACATTCTTATCATTATACAATAATCAGAGGAAAATAGGGCTGCAGGGGATCTCACAAGGTCATCTAGTCTAGTCCCCTGCTCATGGCAGGATTGTCCCTGACAGCCATCCTAGCCAAATTATCTGTCAAGTGTGCTCTCAAAAATATCCAAGCATGGAGATTCCAGTTTCTCTAGGTAACTTGTTTCAATGCTTGACCAACCTCCCTCATTGTCACAAAGGTCTACCAACTCCCCAACCTAAATTTCCCTGGCTGCAACTTGAGGCCACTGCTCCTACTTCTGTCCCCTACAGCCAGAGAACAGCCCATCTCCATCCTCTCTCTAATTGCCCTTCAGATATTTGAAGACTACTATTAAATTCTTCTTCATTCTTCTCATCTCTAGACTAAATAACCCTTGTTCGCTCAGCCCGTCCTTGTACATCGAGCTTCCCAGGTCCCTAATAATTGATGTTGCTCTGCACTTGACTCTTTCCAATCTGTCCACATCCTTCTTGCAATGTGGGGCCAAAACTAGACACAATACTGCTGGTGAGGCCTCACCAGTGCTGAATAGAGTGGAAGTATCACTTCCCTTGATTTGTAAGTAATAATGACATATTATAAATGAATGCATCTGTAAAGCTGTTTTTAAGAGCACACTGCACCTTTAAGGTTTAAAGTGATCTCTAGCTTGTCTGCAAAGGACGCTCCCCAAGAGCCAGCTCCAACGTGCCTCCTGTCACAGAGCAGGTTGAACACATGCTGTGGTCTCTTAGTCATGCTGAGCTAGATTCTCCACTCCATTACACCACCTTCACAATGAAATAATTCCATGGACCACAGCTGGTGGAATGGAGTGGGGAATCTTATCTTTCATGCCTACTAACTTGTAACCTGAACAATGTAGGGTTGATCCGCAGGGGTCCACTTGCTGGGATCAGACAGCAGGGTGAGAGCTTTTTTGGGTTTTTTGTTTTTGTTTTTTTTAGAGCTCTCACTGTTTTCTTTAGGCTAACACAAAAGTAATCTGGACTGAAAGTACATTTGCTCATTATCTACAGGGAAAATAAACATAACAGTTCTGTATGCAAACGTCACTGAAATTATCAGCCAAATGTTATCCTAAATGACAGATCCACAAAATATACCTATTTTTCAGATTCATGTTGTTTTGCTCCTGAATTTATATCAAGGACTTATTTTAGTTACTAATTATCCTAACAGCCATGCAGAGAGTGGGCCAAAAATGTAAAACAGCTTACATAAGGGGAATCAAGACACAAGGCTATCTCTGCAGCAGAGTCCACAGCTAAATGCACTGATGCTAAGCCACAGGGGTCACCTGCCTGATAAGGTCAAAATGTAATTATGAGCAGCGTGATGATACTATATCCCTAATGTATTCATTTCAAGGTGGCCTCAGGATCTGTTGCATCTTAGTATTTTAGCAGCAGCTTAGATATAGTATAACAAATGAGCACCAGCTTTTCCAAGATCACAAACAGGGAAGTGAGTATGGTGCTGAGCATAATACAAGAATGGAGCTCAGTTATTCAGGGAAGATGGTGTAGTCCAGTGGTTAGGGGCACAGAGCTGGTAATCTGAGGATTTGAGTTCTGTTTATGACTGCAACAAATTCACAGAATGGCCTTGGTGGAACCACATCACTTCTTTGTGCCTCATTTTCCCCAAGTGGAAGAAAAATCTTTATGTAGGTGCAAAACATTATTGATACCATGTTTTGTTTACTTTATTACTCTTCTGAGCATATGGGATAAGAATAACAGAAGATGTAAAAGAAGAATATGTCTGTCTCTCTAAGTATTAATACTGCACTCATCACCATAACATCTGAGCATCTTATCTAATTAAATATTAATGCTTTTTCCTCTCCAATTGACTAAATAATTTTTAGTCTCCACAGGCTTTGAGAGAGTGCACAGTCTCCTCTAATTATTGCCACATGGCCTGTGTCACAGTATTGGCCACACTCATGAGTACAATTCACTTTCCTCATTTCCCCAACCCCCACATCTTTTATAACTGTATTAATGATTAATAAATAATTCATGCAAAAATAAAAAAGATGTCTAACAAAAGAGACAGTGACATACTTCATGTTGAGACTGCATTACTCGTTCTGTGATGCTGTCTTCTATGATCAAGTCCCACAGAATTTAATAGAAAATGATAACCTTTCTATACATTTTTGACATTCTATAGAATTTAACACAATTAACATCCGTTATAGAACAGAATGCTGTAGGATGGCTCAAAAAGTCTATAGAAAGGATATCATTCTCTGTTTAAATTGTGGAATTTCTATGGAACTCTGTTACATTTGTGAGGAGCTCTGTAGTATAATCTCTATTAAATTCTCTAGGACTTTCCTGTGAGGGGCTGACAGGAGATAAGATGCAGGGGGCAGGGTAGGAATCACATTAAAGAATTCAGAAAAGGACTGATCTGAATTTAAGGCCAAATACTGTTTCCCTCCTGTTGTCCGTACCATAATGAGACCGCGGCAGCTGTATCATACAGGGGTGGGAGTGTGCTGGGGCAAACCTGCACTCATATGTGTCAGTACTGGAGTAAGAGAGGGCTACTGGGAACAAACACAAAAATTATAAGGAAGAGAGTTGAGCAGCTATAACAGTCCATGGATCTAGAGGTTTAACAGAACCCCTGGCTGCTACTACAGGGCATGGGCTAGAATCAAGTCTCTGGATATGCAAAGTTATTAGACTAAAAATGGCAGAGGAAAACTTTCTTCCTGGTTGTTCTTAGTTAGCATGTGAAAAACACATTTACTCAAGACTTACAAAGGTGCACTTGAAGGAGCATTTAGCTTTTAAGCCATAGACAATATTGACTGTTTATTGTAGGGGGAATTGGAAGCATCTGCATAGTTACCAAGTGCCTATTCATTAGTCTGGATGCTCATTCACAATTAAAATCACAATATTCCAGACAAAGGAATTGAACCAGTGCCCACCAAACAATTTCCATAGCACTGTATATGATGCTGATTTAGCATACGTATTGTTCAATCATCAACTCAGAACAACTTTGGGAACAGAAACCTAACAGCTTGTAGAAAGTATCTGATGGAGAACAAGATTGTTTCTGATGAATCTTTACAAGACCCATTAGAATTTAAATAAGAACTGCATTCCTACTGAATTTTAAAGGCAGGATTAAAAAAATATATAATTCCAGGAAAACTCTCTTTGTGGGAAAATCTTCTAGACTTAAACAGTGTGGTGACATGGAAAGTAAGTGTTATTTTTAAATTTGCTCTTCTTTCCTATACACTACTGCTGCAGAAAGCAGAATGAAGAGGAACTAGCAGTAAAGACTCATATCCAGTGCAGTACCCAAGGAAGTTGGTGGCTGGTTCACATGCCATTACCTATGCAAAAGTTAAAAACCAAAATAAACCAAAAAACAGCAGTAAGTTTGCAAAGTTATGTACTCAAAAGTTAGGGTTGCTTGTACAACCTTAATAAGGCCTTTACTGTGTAGAAATTATGACACAGCCTTTAATTACATGATCACATACTTTTTTTTTTCTCCAAAGGATCCCTACCTCATCCACTGCAGAGAATGGGTGATACTTAATGAGCAGCTATTCATTATTTTCTTTTCTTGTTGTTGTTTACTATGAAGGATGAGGCCTTATTTACTCTGTACTATTCAAATAATTCTCAAGACAGCATCATTAATAATCTAGATGGCTGCCGTGTAGTAAAGTAATAAGCAACTAGACCACAGTTTCGTAATGGGAAGTATATCAGCCGTACAAATCAGTGGTCTACCAACCCTGCCTACAATATGCATTTTTGTCTTAATTAATGTAAGTGTGCACACATACTCCCATTATCCATGATAATGTCTAATGCTCTTAAGTTTCCACTAACTTCTTTGACTTAGTAGTGTGTTGTGACAGCAAATTCTACCATTTAATTATGGTAAGTGCCATTATACTGCATGTCTGAACAGTTCAGTCAAGGTGGCTGGATTTAAACCTTTACATTTCATGCTTCTTCATTTTATTGTATGTACCCTTGTTTCAGCATTATGAAAGGCTAAGGATCAGCATCCAACTGACCTACTGTATGTATTATTCCCATAAATTTATATCATGCCCTTTATCATATAGCTCTTTGCTGTACTAAATAGTCTGATTTTTGTTTTCCTTCAATCATTACCAGTCTCACTGTCATTGCCTTTCTGTGGGACCTTTTCTATTTCTGCAATATCCTCTCAGAGGAAAAAAAGTTGTTTTTTATTTAAAAACCAACAGTTTTTAGAAACACCTGTCACTGTTTCCATCTCTCCAATCAGTAAGCAGTGCTGGTATTTCTCTCAGTGGGAGCTGACAATTTGACGATACTTCATCAGCATGGTGCTCCTGCTGAGAAGAAGATTGAGACAAAGGAAATGCCTCTCACTATTGGAACGGATGGGAAATCAGATTTTCTAAGTTATTGTTAGGTAAGATCTAACATTTTTTTTAAAATGTAAAAGATTTTTTTTTAGTTAATTTAACAGTAGGCAATGGCCCTTAATTTATGCTGTCCAGATTCCTTCCTTTTCTGTAGGCTTTTTTCTCACAACAATATAGGCAGTAGTCTTAAGAGTGAAACAAGGGTGCTGTGCTTAAAGCACTAGACTGGGAAGTGTGATCAGTGTTCAATTCTTGACTGTGCCACAAACTTCCTGTGTTAACTTAGATAAGTCATTTAGGCTAGGTACAGACATTGAAAAGCCCAAGGAGGAACCAATCTAAGTTACGTGGTTTTCTGTAAGCAGCATAGTTGAGACTGGTAGCAAACAGAACACACACTTGCCATTTTTGTGGGGGAGGGCAAATCTTAGATCAGGTTCTACCATTTTTAAATGAGTTTTGTGTGCTGAATTTCTGCTGTTATGCGTAGAGACCAATTTCCAATCACTTATACTGGTAAAAGTGTAATGTCTGTACCTGGCCTTAAGCTCCAGTTCTACAAAGCATTTAAGCATGTGCTTAACTTTGAGCAAATTTTCAAGATCTGTATCACACTGCATATACCCAAGTGGTACATCACAGTACATTATTTGTACACCTTTAAACTGAATAAAGATGTTTATAGCACTCCTGGGTCTATAGTTTCAGTCTTGTATGGTTGAACACTTACCAAGAAACCCAGGTATTGGCTTGTGTTTTCAATACTGTCTTCATCTCTGAAGGAACAGAAGCTTTTTTTCAATGAAAGATACGGATTCGGCAAAATACAGCTGCTAGTTCTGCAGTTCCCCCGAACTTGAACAGAATATAGACCTGAAGAGCTGAAACAGGGCCAAAAACCTGGTTCAGTTGGATCCATCAGGTTTTCTACTGTGGGTCTTAATGGGGCCAAGATTTCACCTTAGATTAAGTCAACAGGAATCTTTCCAGAGACGTTAGTTGTTGGATTGGAAAGCTGTAATACTTGTGTGCAGAGGTTCAAGATGGCTTTGAAGAAAAGATGCAAGGCTTTCTTTTGGTGCAGGGACTACACCCTGATAACCATCGTCTACGGTACAAACAATGCCAAATGCCCTTGTGAGCACTGACTGGATGCTCAGTGCAGAACATGCCACATTCTCCACACATGTAGGCAAGCTCTTAGGAAAGATATGGTGCCTTCTGTAGCTCTTCTTTAGATTGCGGTTTGGACTGCTCCTATATTAGAGTATAGCTCCTAATATCCATCAAATTGTTATGTCTGGAAACAGCTGATGTTTTTTAATTTGAAAATAGATGCCTTCCCTAGGTGTTTGAAAAGCAAATCTGCCAGCACATATTTGCTGTACTCTGGTGACCTTAGTGAAAGCTTGGGCAGTATTTTAATATTGATACATACTGTACAGAACCAACAAACCTTTCTTAATACCTTTTAGACTATTCACTGGCTTTTAAAACCTATGCCCTGTGCAGTCAAATAGCTCCTTTCCTGGATGGAGCTCTCAGGAATACCTTAATAACAGTATGCACAGTAGATCTCAGCATGCAGACAGAGTCTGAACTAGCACCTGCAGCAGCTTGTGTCACCAATCACAATAATATATTGTTAAAGGACTTAATTGAGTCTATAGTCGTTCCCTGCCATACAGTTACATTGCACTCATTCACATTCATTTATTTAGTTTGTTCAAACTGAGGCAACAATAGAACTGGCTACAGCTGTATTATTAGTGCAGTGCTGCCCCAATCTCTTGTTCCCCAGACTTTTGCACTGGTCGAACAGAAACCCTTGACCCTGCTGTACAGCCTACCTTTGAGCTTGGTATAGGTGGTGTAAAGTGGCATTGCTCTATTGATGTCTGTGAAGATTGGCACCAGCTGAAGATCTGATCAAGTGCAAATAGGCTTTTAATGGCCTGATTGTATAAATCTCTGAATTCAGCATAATATACCACTGTCTTAAGTGACAGGAGGCACAGGCCTTTAGGGCACTAACACATGTGAAAAAAAAAACAAGTCACTGTACTGGAAGAGGAAGTGTGTTAGTTTGGCCTGGCTCAGCAGGATCTGTATAGGCCGAGTGTTTCAGCAGGGCTTTCTGGTGCTTTTATCACAAAGCTGATTAATCAGCTAGTAGATAAAGGGTGCAGCTACATGAGACACATTAATGTGCATTAGTCTAAGTTAATGCCCATTACAGGCATGTGTCTACACATATGCACCCTTTAATGCACATTAACTTAGGCTAAGTGTGCCTAAATTTGATACCTGAAGTTTAGGTGTGATTAGTTAATGCCATTAACGTGCATGTAGATGTGACTTGGCACTAACTTTAGTTAGTCTGCCCTGCCACTAGGGGAGCAGCCTGAGCACAGCCCTAGGGAACATCCAGGGGTTGGGGTGCTGGGCACCTGCCCCGGGGCCCTACTCCCTAGCCACCACCCCCCATGCACCCATGGCCTCCCATTCAGGGCTTGAAGATCCAAAATATTGTAAATAGTTTTCTCCTTGTATATAGTTTCCTACTTGTAAGAGAGATTTTTATTGTTAGTGGGTGGTGGAGGGGCTCTGTTGGTTGAGAGGGAAGAGTGGAGGGGGGAGTGATGGGAGTGGGTGTTGTAAGAATAATGAAGTTTTTTTGTTTCACCCATGTGCATGTCCTGAGTGGTGCTAGGGGTGGGGAGGGAGTAGTGGGTATGTGGGTGGTGGGGCAGTTGGGCTGGAGCGGACAGTGCAGAAGGAGGTTGTCGGGCAGGGCCTTCTGCAGCCAGTGCCCTGGCCCCTACTAGTGGATGCATGGCTGTCCAGGGCCTGGGGGAGAGGGAGTCTGCTGGGGCCAGCAGGGCCAGCACCATGGCCATCAGGAGTGCAGAGTACTGGTCATTGCTGGCAGGTGCCGGGCTAGAGCAGTGGGGCACTAGGTATCCCTGGTGGGGCAGGATGGGCAAGGAGGGAGCTGGTGCAGAAGGCAGGATGGACAAGCAGGGAGCTGTTGCATGCTGCCCCTGCACTGGGCAAGCAGTTCCTGGGCAAGGAAGAAGCTAAGCAAGGATCAGAGTTTCCCAGATGGCTGCAAGGTGCTGGCTTCAACATGGCTTGCAAGTTCTGGCTACTATGTGGCTGGAGGCTGGAGCTCCCTCCGGTAGCCACTGGGGCACATGATAGGGCTACGGGAACTTGGGACTAACTTTAGTGCCAAATCCAGGGACTTGGGACTAACTCTAGTCCAAAGTCCCTGCACATGTAGACACAGGCCAAAAATCACTTAATGCACATTAGTTTAATGCCCACTAAATTTAGTCACACTTAAATACATGTGTAGACACATCCAAAAGCAACAAAAAGCCCCACTGAAGCACCCAATCTATAGAGAAGCTGGGCAAGCTGGGTCAAAGTAATGTAATGCCTCTTTTGGGTATGCACTGCACTCGACGTGGAGGTGCACTGAGCTTAAAGTAATGGAAATAGTGCCTTGCTTCTTTTTTTTTTATGTCTGTAAGCATCCTTAATGATCAAGGCACATTTTAGTAATGTAAGGGCGAAATGGGTACCAGTGGGTGGAGCCTTCCAGTAAGAACAGGGAACAAAAGCCCTTGATTTAAAATCCTACCCATCTGCCCCCAAAAGTTAAAAAAAGTTATCAAAATGCGCACACAGTTATGAAATCTACATTTTCTACTTTCAAACACACACACACACACACACACACACACACACACACACACACACACACACACTATAATGTCTCTTCCTCTGTAATACCACAAGAAGCCCTGGATGACAGCTGATACAATTTCATTCCTATACTATTCCCATTTTGAAGTGCCCTAGCTACTCACTATATGTTCCCTTCCTGCAGTCATATACACCTTATCAGACAGTAGTTTTGTGGAACTCTGATCATATGAATAAGTTTATCCAGACTGTATTCAAGCAGCTGCTTTGATTCCCAGGATCTAGAGACTATCAGTTTATATTACAGGAGGATTATGTATAAAAATATTTTTGATGAGGATCACCTGCAGTCACTGTCTCAAAAAGTTCAGATAATAAGATTTGCCATACTGGATCCAGACAAGGCAGCTCAGTATCCTTCTTCTTTGAGGGTTTAGTAGTTGACAGAATTCAGAGCAAGGTAGAGGAGAAGCATCTAGCCAGCAGCCCAGTGCCATATAGAAATGGAAATTATTTTCTGTCAGTCTTCCATGTAATCATTTTACAAAGGATGTGAAACCCTTAACACTGTATTAGTTTGTACACCAGTAATACAAATGAAAGGGTTGGATAATCTTAAGAACTATTTATTTAGGAAGTGTAATGAAACCATTCACACCCACAAAATACACAGTAATGGTTATATCCAAGGAAATATATTTCTGTCTTTTGATGGTGAAATGTCAATCATTTATGAATTGAGACCTGCCCCTTTGTCAGGCAAAACAGCTTCCTCATGAAGAACTTCCTGGAAAAAGCCACAATCTGTCCCTACTGTACAGGTGCCACATAACGAAGGAACTGTTTTAGTTCTCAGTATAGAAAATCACTACAACCCTGGTCATTGTCCAGGGATTTAAAATGTGTCCAATAAATAGTCTACAGTGCTCATTGCTATATCTGGAGAGTAAACCTTGCTTTAAGTTTTCTTTTTTATAGCCAGTCACTATACAAATAACATATATTGTCCTCAGCTGCTACTGGAACCTTCTTGGCGTCTACTTGAAATTCTTGACCAAGACGTAGTTGGCTATTAAAAAAAAAAGAGAGAGAAAGAAAACTCTCAATTAAATAGGGCTGTCTTGGAGTCACTCCTTTCTTTAGAAATCATAATCTGGACAGTTCCTTAAATCAATGAAGGAATTTTGACTATGAAGCTTAACTGATACTGAATTTGAAGGCGTGAATTTGAATCATTGTGCCATTTTCTTGAAAATTAGTTTTTGGCACTGTGTTTCTCTCCATCACCCTGTGAGGCAAAGTCACAAATACTGGGGAAGCAAGATTAATATGTACAAGAGATAAAGCTCTCTGAGCAAATGACATCTGTGGCAACACAAAAGATGTTTCAAGGAACCGTAAACAGGCAGAAGTAAAACAGAAAATAAAAACTGACTTTTAAGTAAAATCAGCAACATCTTGGATTTATATAGTTCTCCATATGTTATACATGAATAATACCCCATGGTGCTTTAGAGTGAAATAAGGTAAGAAGAATGCTCCAGGCAAGAAACTAAGAAAAACATTACATTTCTTGAAAATGTCTTCAGCTTTTACTAGCTGCAATTCTTTCCTTTAAAGGACTGTTGATGATGGTGCTGAGGTGCTGCTGCTTTACATAATTGGCACTGAACTGAAGCCATGTTGCAAAGAAAGAGCAAATACTGCCTGCAACTGAATTATTTTATTTTTTACATATATATAAATTCAATATAATGCTGCAGCAGAAGTCTGATTTCTTAAAAAATCCAACTAGTTAAGAGTGCTAGTATTCAGCTGTTTGGAAGGATCACTGAGGTTGTTAGGGGACAAAGTGGGCTTGGCCAGGGGGAAATGTGAAACGTTGAAACATTTTTCCTATGTTTGATGTTTTGCTTTTTGTTTAGGGGAGAATATATCAAGAAAGCTGCTCTTGAAAGGGATGTTTGGGTGGATTTGCCTAGGTCCATTGCGCATGAAAAATAAAAGAATATCAGCATAAGACCTGTATGAAGAAAGGCTTATGTACTACAAAAATAGCTCTAGCACAAAACCTCCTGGTTGTCTAACATTGTATAATATGAATCATGACTCCTCATGACTACTCTAAGGCACACTTCAGTCTCATTATAGAACAAAGAATTCCATGGACAAAGTACACAATGGAGTCTTTCCATTCTCTCCCTGCAATTCGCCAAGCACAAATCATCCACTTTGGCTCAAGTTCAGTGAATAGAGACATGCACATACTTTCTCTGAATCCATTTCTCCTAAAGACAAACACTGTACATAGCTGAATCATTCTCCCTCTTCCACGATAATTTTACTTTGTCACATGATGGCAACTCAGTAAGTCAACTGTTTGTCTGCAGTTAGAGCATCACTGAAAAACTGCAGGTGCTAGCTGTACACGTTTTCAGGTCATTTTTAGACAAAAGCTGTGATTCCTGTCTCTGTTCTTTCTGACTTACCACCCAAATTCGTCAGACACTGAAACATTAGACTAGGTGCCAGTTTGGACTGAATTTTCAAACACAAGGCTTAAAATATACTATCTGGTGATTTCTTTGAATGTTCAACAGTGTTTACCCCCTGGGCTCTGGAGCTACGTGAAAGTAGGGGCTCCGGCCAGATCCAGCCTTGATCAGCTGGTGAGATTACAGCTCATTGCACGTGCACAGCACAGCCAAGTAGGGGGTGCTCCCCTTTTGCCCCATTCCTGGATCTGCCGCTGGACATAACCATTAACTTTGCTCAACCCTGATCCTGTGCCAAAGTGCACAGGCTGGGCCCTGTGATGCAGCTTTTGATGTTCAGGTTGGACTTTTTCACCTTTAGACATTCCTGGTCACAGTGGCTAATGGCAGTGTATAGTGTTTGGATTTTTCCTTTAAGAAGGGTGTTTGTTCCTGAAAGCTTACAAAGAATATTTTTTTTCTAACTATTTAGTTGGTCTAATAAAAGATATAATATTTACCCAAAGAATCTTGTCTGCCTGGATTTTCCTTTACATTTTGTACCGCAATCATAATCATTCATAGAGAAAGAGCTTCTCCTTGATAGCAGCACTAGAATTAGGCCAAAAAGGCATTGTTTTTATATGATTTATGCAGTTCAGTATATGGGGGTTCAATTAATTGCCAATCAGGATTTGAGACGTATGCAAATCTGAAAATGATGAAATCTTACAAACTGTTTGCACCAAAAATGGCAGACTCTTAATCCTCTGTACAGCACATGGCAGGGCACTTGTGCTAGGTTTTCAGTGCCAATGTCCTGTATTCATATTTAGGGAAATTATTGCTGAATCAATGGTTCCAATCAGGTTATAAATAAAGAGGATGGACCTGCTCCTTTTAGCCAGAGAGTGCTGAGGCAGAGATGGTCCTGATGCAAAACCCAGATTTCAGCCAAATACAGTAAGGACACAATGGGGTGTAGCTGATCCCATGTTAGCATGTCTACATCCCCACAAAGGAAGGAGACCCTCAGGATGGAGTGGAGTTTTTGATTCATCTTCAGTTGATTTCAGTGGGAACTGGACCAGGTCCTAAATCAGGATCTAGGCACTCTATTGAAGATGCAGTATGGATTCACACTCTTCCAAACGCAGTCACCTTTGACAAATGTATCTCTAAGTACATCACAGAGGCAAGTGGCTGGGTGTACATTTATGTCCATTTATCAGCTGGGCGAACTGGGAAGAGCGGAAGCAAGCGGGTGAAGTCATTTATCCAGTACCACAGACAGTCAGTGACAAAGATGGGAATTGAAGTTCTATTTCCTAATCTCATGTTTACTCTCTTATACAAATTTAGTACAGAGGTAGTCTCCACATTGCATTTCTACCTGAGCTACACATCCCCATGTGATTTATTACACCATCTCCCAGACAACACCACATGAAAACCCAGCCCCTGCCCCCTACAGGAGAGGCTGGCCCTCTAGCTGCTAACTCCCAGCTGCAGGCAGTGCTGCAGTTTGGCTGCTTGTAACATCTCTTCCTTCAGGCCCCTGCTGGCCAAACTTTTTGGCAGGCATGCCACAAATTAGCTCTGCACCCTCCCCCAGCACCATCCCAATCCCTTTCTCTGATCTGCTGCTCTGTTCCTGCTCCCTGCCTGATCGACCTTCTACTTCCTTCCCTGTGCTTCCTGCCCAATTTGCTGCTTTGCTTTCTGTTCTCTGCTTTATCTGCCACTGCACTGCCTGCCCTCTTCCTGCTTTGCCACTTGCCAGACACAGAGGCTGCCAGTGCCACAGGCTGGCCACCCCTGCCTCAGGCCAAGGACCCACACTGACTCATGTAAGGATCCAGCCAAACCTATTTAACACCTTTCAGGTTCATTATAATAGGGTGAAAGGTAGCTTGTTTAGGCAAATACATCCGTTATCAACAGATTACTTAGGATTCTGCCACCCAAGAATCTAAAATTCTCCCCTGCTTATAAGAGACCCCCCAAAAACCTCCCAGCTAAATCAGACATGCTGTAAAGAGAGCTCATTCCTACCCTTTCCATTTAGAGAGCCAAGAGCAAAACGACTTAAATCAGCAATTGTGAGGCACGTGAGCACAAGTTGCAACACGGCCACCCAGTTATTCAACCACGTGTCCCAGAAGGCCACAGGCTTCCAGTCAAAGGCCACAACAGCTTCCCAGGTGGCAGAAACCCAAGATGCCCACAGCATAGCCCCCAGGGAAGACAAACAGTAATCCTGAAAATTAATAAACAGCCTATGGGAAGGTGAGGTTTTGAATGCATGAAGCCCCGTCTCCCCTCCCCTACAGACTGGCTGGTTGAGCAGTGGTTTTCTTTTATTTCTTCATTAAGGATACATAGCACTTTAACAAGCTGCTATACTCATTGTTCTTCCTTCTCTGAAACATGAGTCCTGCCTTTTAGAGTGTTCTAGTTCTGCTTTAGATCATGTTACCCCAGGGCCTGAAGCTGATGTTCACTTCTGGCATCTCCTTGCAAGGTTTTAACGCATATTTTTCCTTCTTTTGAAGTTTCTAGTAATAATTCATTGAGAAACTCCTATTTTCTGTACACAACCTTTCAAAATTCAGGGTTTGAAAGCCCTTATGGGATTATAATCCTAACCTGAAACAACAGGAGCCTCACTCCCTCAGCTCTTTCTTCCCTTCAGCCGCCCCCAAAGTTTGCCTCCTCTCTTTCCTGTTTCATTGTGCTAGCGGTGAGGTGAAGAAAGTTTACTTTCTTCTCTCTGCACGAGAGTTGCCAACTCTGTTTGAATCTAGTCCGGGAGGTTTCCAGAGCGCCAACGTGCCCGTGATGCACAACGCAAATGTGCCTGTGTGCTTGTATATATCAGTTACAGATCATGGTGCGTAGACTTTATGTCAGGAAGGCAAATGCACATTACTATTACATTTAAAAAATCCACTGAACTACTGTATAAATCGGATTCAACATTTAATGTTTATTTGATGTTTATTGATCTCCTGGGTGACGCTCGGCAGTCTCCTGGAGATTTATATCTAATTCCTGGAGACTCCAGGGTAATCCTGGAGGGTTGGCAACCTTACTCTCCACAGTGGCTGTGGCTCCTCTTCTTGCTAAGTCTCCTGCAAGCTTGCATTTCCATGCTCCCTGTAAACAGGACCCACATGCCTAAAGGCCCAGGAAAGGAGAGAGGTAGGAAGGTGCTGGTGTGCATCCTTTTCTCTCCTCTATGCTGGCCTGCTCCATTCTAGCAACTCTCTTTGAGGTTGCTCTTTCCATTTCTGGGTGAAGAGGAGAGATGCCTATTCCACTGTCATCACCCCCTGTTGAAAAGTGCGGGTAAGGAGAGCAAAAAGCAATTTCATTGCAGAAGGACAACTGTTTGGAGACCTTGAAGACTTTGGCAAGTTTTAAAGAGTTGCCACTGCCAACAGGATGTTCAATAAAACAGCATTGACATTATTCACTGAGATCTTAACATGGGGTACAGCAATAGGACTTATTCTTTGAGCTAGTAGCACAAATGCTTGCATGCGTCACATCTAGGGGTCAGGGAGCTGGGATTTGTAATACCTGTGGCAGGACCAAACAGTGGACCTGCTGGGCATGAGAGTGAAGGTACCAGTTTCTTCCCTGGATGGAAGCTGTGATAATGTGCAGTTTTAAAATACTTCATGATTTGCATAAAGAAGTAAAACAGTGTACAAAGGGAAAAATAAACATGCTCAGAATTCATACTGCCAGTAGTATCTTGGCATTTGCCAGTACTTAAAGGTTATATCTGTCATATTTGAATATGGCATAAAGTCCTTCACCCTTTCCCAAGTAATTGAACATCACACTGATAGGTAAAACTGAATGCATTATGAACAGCTTTCTTATAAACTTTCGGGGTTTATTGACAGACAGTGTTGGGAGAGAAGGCCTCATTTTATGCACAAATGTGTCATGCTAGAATAATTATACAACTGTTTGCTGTCCTGCAGCAAGGTACAGTACATTTTGAAACCCAGTGGTTCTTGGGATTTGTTTCTTCTCTTTTAAAAACATTTGCTTTGTTTTTGCTTAACCATAATAGCTATGGAAATAAGAGGCAGTATATTATAAAGGTAAATGCAAGATATAACTAGGAACACAGAGCTAAATAATTTTCAAAATGCTTTTGTTGCCAAGGAGGCATAGAAGTATTTTTATCCTGCCAGTGTATTTAAACCAGCTTCATTATGGCAAGATGCTTGCTGAATCATTCCCAGTGTTTCTTATCACCTTAGGGTGCAGAGTTAAGGCTGCATTATAGGGATAATAATACTTACTTCTGTATTTCCTGGCTCCAACAAGTTGAAGTTAAACATACCTTAACTCTTAATTCCTGTTTTTTAGAACTTAAAGTGTAGTTTCTTTCCACATTCTGGAAGGCCACGAAGCACCATGGAACAATATTAACTTTACATTGACAAAATTGGGTGACATTTAACAGCTAGCAGAGTTTGGTCCAATATGAGATCTTATCTAAGTTTTTCCCAGGTTCAAGGGCACCTTGATATTGTTTTTTGTTGACTATGATGTTCATAACTGGACCTACCCTTTCCAACACTGGGGAGGGATATCCAATCCTATCTGATTTCCAACTTAAAGAAACTTAGGATGTGCCAGAGAGCTTGCTTTCGTGAAATTTCAAGTCAAAGTGTGGCTGATAAGACTCCAAACTGTCCCTCCAAGACACCCAGTATTTGCCCATGTCTTCTAATAACTTGACCATTTCAGTATTCTGCCATGTGAGAAATTCCTCTTCGTGAGAGCATGCAGGCAAACAATTGTTCTCTCCTTCCCCATAAATTTTGAAGCCTCTCCAGCATTTTTCATACATTCATTTTTTTTCTTTGCTTTCCCTATTTGCATTTACTCAGCGGCAACCAGAGCATATCCACTTTTGAAGTAAGCTTAAATAAATGCTGTTAGCTGATGACTATCAATCCTACACAAGTGCTTGCATAAGAAGATAAGTTTTCTCAAAGCTGTTTGCTTTGGGGTAGGCGATTGTTTTAATGGTATGTTTATTGAATAGTGGTTTATGTACTGTAATTATTTGTCCTTCAGGGCCAGTGATATCACATCACTAGCAGTGATGTTAGTGTTCTGAGTTTTCATTAACACCTGGATCACTCTGCAATTAGCAAAATCATACTTTGCATGCCATTCTACCTTTTGCCTCTGCCAAAGAAACAGATTCCCTGTTCCGGTCACAATCTATCTTAAAAGTAATAAAAAAGGAATAATGTTGACCAATGCCTGCTTATAGATGTAATGGGAAGGGCTGAAATAGTAAAGCAGAATGAAAGCAAACCCTGCACTGCATCCAGAAATAATTCATAATACATATATGGCATCAGGCAACTCCATTATTGCACTATGCTTGACAAATCTTGTGAGGGGGACAGCAAATGGGACATATCATTCTGTCTTGACAAAGATTATAACAAGAATGGGAAACAGGACAAATGTAACTCATTCTGGATATAGTCCCAGAACTGTAATCTTATTTGTTCTTCAGAGTGAATTATACAGCAGTACAGAAGATGAGAATATGATTTTAGCTATGTTATGTATTTTAATCACTTTCTTTTGCTACTAAACAAATAACTCATTGTGAAATGCTTAAGGATGGGGAATATTAGTTTTTGAACTATGATATAAATGGGCAGAATAGGACTGACAGAACAGGGCTGCAATGTAAGTGTTCTGCTGGTTGTATTAAATCTTGAAGAAATATCTATAATGGGGCGTGAAATTCAGCTCTAGTTTAAGCAGATGCAGTTTCCACTAATGCCCCTGGGAGTTGTCTGCTTCAGGCAGACCCAAATTTGCCTCTGGGTCTTCCTGGCACCCTGGAAATGCATTGTCCTAGATTTCCTTTGTTTCAAATTGCATGGTTTGGAGGGAATTCTGGAGCTGGAAAACAAAATCTGTGTGCGTTTACCACACCAAAACCACACCAAAAATACGGTGATTGCTAAGACCCCTCGGACAAAACTGTTTGCTGGCATGAAGGTTATAGCTGCACTGGGAAAAGGGCAGCTGACTATCCCAGTAGTGAATGTGGACTGTTGCCGGGGAGGAGAGAGAAGGGGGCAAAGCCTCTTGTCTTAGATTTGAGTACAAATGTGAGCAGGGGGAGTGACTGCATCTCTGACCCCAAGCTCAGGATCAGAGTTGAAGCCACAGCCACAGCTAGTGCCACCCTGCAACTTGCTCACGACAGCTCTGCTCCCCCCCTCTGCCCTTGCTCCCCACCGCTGCTTATCTTCCCCTTGCATATCCATCTCCAGCTGCGGCACACTTCAGCCCAGGGTTGGGGCTGAAACTGCTGCGGCTACTGCATGGCCACTGCAGAGGCAACATGTGCTGCGTGTTTCCTGCCCCTGGTCACAGCAGGGCCCCAGCCAGAGAGGGATATGCAATGGGAAGGTAAGTGGCAGAGGGAGGGGTGGCATGTGGGGCAGGCAGCAGAGGGGACAGGTTGGGGGCCAGGTAGTAGTGGCAGAGGTGGGCATGGGATAGGCAGGAGGAAGGCGTGGGGCACAGAGGCACTGTGAGGACAGGCATGGGGTGTCCAGGCATGGGGAAGGGCAGGTAGCCAGGAGGACAAGTTGGGGAGAAGCAGGGGGCAGGCCAGTTGACTCCCACTGCCTGTTCACTACTACCTCCTCCTGCTATGTGACCCGCTGTAGCATTTGGGGATGGGGGGATTTAAGACAACCCTCCAAAAATTAGATTCTAGACATAGAAAATTATAACAAATTTCTAAATTTTCCATGCCCAGGATGTAATTGGGGGGGGGTCATCTTAAATTCAGAGTCATTTTGGATTTGGCGAAATATAGTAAGTGGGAAAAGATGAAAAGTGAAGATTCCTAAACAGCTTAATCCAAAATTGAGGTCCTTGACTATTCCTTTCTTCTATCAGAGGCCCTAACCCCCGGGAAACTGCCTAAGTACACACGATTTTCCAGAGGTAACTTCAGTGAGAGGTTGTCATTAAGAAGGGAAGACCTAGTCATAATTTGGTAAAAAAGTAATTTCTTAAAGTAATTGTCAGCTCCTCTAAACCATATTTTATTATATAAATTTCCCTAGATTTCTTCTGCATACCTTATGTCAGACAGAAGAGTAAGTTAGTTTAACCCTTTCCCAACTTTTGTCGGCTACCCAGAGTAAATGGGTAGATGTCTAAGGTGACCACTGAGGAATCAGGTTGCTATGACAACACAGCTTTGAGAAACAACTCTGGCCCTGCACTTATGCTAACTAGAATTTCTTTGTTACAGGACAGCTCTGAGGTCTGCTGGTGCCAACGGTGACAAAAGGTCACGCATAAAGGTAAATGAAATTATCATTGGGGACCTCCTAGTAGGTTAACAGAAATGGTGCTCATGGGAACACATGAAATAACACTTTGATTCTTGGTCTTGGGATGTTAGTTCCTGGGTCAAGAGGGTTTGAGTGTCAGGGAGACAATTCAGTCAAAAGAGAGACTTTCATAGGTCAAAAGCAACCTGTTAGAGCAATTAAATGACAGGACTGAAGTGCTCTGCAATGGATATTGTCCAATCCTTCAGAAGGGTCGTGAGTATGTTGGAGGATTTTGATGCTGTGTGGGTATAAAGTTGGCAGTTACCCTGCTTCCTATATAATGAATGACCCTTAATTATTATTAGGGTAACAGATAAGTCAGCAGAGGATGGATATGTCCCAGAAAGGGAATTATGCAGTGGTCTCTCAAACCAGGATAACTGCACATGAGCCAGAGGAAAGGGATCCTTTTTTTTTTTTCATTTTATATTGCAAAGTGTTGATTTCATCCTTTAAGCCTTTTATTTACTATTAAAAGGTTTTGAAGTCTAAGCAGCTTTAAAGTTCCTTTCCACCATTGCTTTATGTTCCAATCTGCTTTTGGTCACTTTCATTCATCTGTCCATGGCTGGCTGCCTGGTTAATTTCTGGATTGAATACATTTCCTTGCATTAACAACATATGTGACAAGTAAGTAATGTGACTCATCAAAATGCACTAGAATGCAATGTTCCAGCTACTGAAGGGTATTTAGAATTCAGCAAGCTGCCATCTTAGTATCACTCCCAAAACACTTAATATAAACATACATATATTAAAAAAGCTGTAGAAAAATAAACTCCTGGCAATCAGTGTTTTTCTTTTTAGGATTAAAAAGGTAAAATAATGAAAATTGACAGTTATTGCAGGTTTTATTTACATGTTCTCAAAGACCCAGTAAATGTTTCCTTGACCTTATCTTCTGTTAAAAATATTTGAGTTTTAAAGTGTACCATGTACCTTTGAAGAATTTCCCAAATACCAAATCCACGGTCTGTGCAAATTTAGTTTTTTTTTAAAGAACCATAAAATTACATTCAGTACAGAAAATAGAATTATTTAAATGGATACTAAAAATATACTAACTTATCACAAATCAACTGTAGCTAACATCTAGCTTGTGTATCTCAGTTATGGAGGAAAGCCTAATTTAGTGAAAATAAGATCCAAATGGGATGCCAATCAAGTTGCACTGGCAGTGATCATGTGAGCGTGACCTTTGAATGTATTACAAATATTAGCGCTTTGCAAGATGCTTGTGCACCTCCTAAACTATACCAAATCTCAGTGGAGGTGGGAGACCCTACTCTTTGACCCTCTTAACCCTGACCCTGGAAACATCATCTTTGGTATGACAAGGTCTGTTGAGTTGAAGCTGTTTTGGGAGTGGGTGGGGTGGGGTGGGGAGAGTGCAGTCACTGCAGGCATTATTGCTGACTAGCACACCCTAAGTACCATGCCCTGTATACTGTGCCATGCTGTAGCCTCCTAGCCAGCCCTACTCCTCTGGTCAATATATGTGATAGATGTGTGATCTCTGTCCCTCATCTTCTGTATCTATAGAGCAGTGGTTTCCAACCTTTTTATGGTGAAGATCAGTTTTTGGAAGTTAAGAGCACTCCAGGATTTACCCTGCCCCCCACCTGCCCTGCCCCTGCCCTAGCCCATGCTTCGTCCCCCGTCCTCTGGGATGAGCCACCTGCTGCTGCAGGTTAGTTGCTGCGCCCAGATCACAGGTGTCGGGGGCATGAGACCCTGAGGCCTCTGCCAGGCTGTGCCCAGTGGTGGGAGCCTCCCCTGACATATACCTGGGTGGCAAAGAGTCCCAGACCCAGCCAGGCTGGGGCCCAATGCCACATGAGTCCCCGCTGCTGAGCTGAGCCACATGTGGCCAGCTGCAGCGGGGCTTGAGGCACAGCAGCAGCCAACTCTGCTTCTTCCTCTGCCCCTGCAGAGATGGGGAGGGAGCCCCACCGTACCCCTGGAGGAGCCCCCCTGGGGTTCCATTCCTCCCACCACCCAATGGGGTGCAGCCCTACTTACCTTCCCCTGCTCCTGGCTGAGCTGCAGGTCAGACCCTCACTGTGGGGACTTCAATCCCCCCTGCCCCTTCCCTCCCCCATAGATTGACCGGCTGGAGCTGGGGGTAGTGGGTGTGCATATGCGCCCAGCTCTCCCACCAACCTAGTATCGACCTAAAGAGGCTTGGGGATCAACCAGTTGATCGCGATCCCTGGGTTGGTGACTACTCCTATAGAGCTGTTTACAATCTGCCCCTTACTCTTTTTCAGTGTAAAATTGACCATACAGTAAGTAATAGCAAAATGCTGTGGGATGGAAGAGGATCTCAGTTTTGACTTTTCTGCTAAGTAAAGCAAGAGAAATAGCAGAGACACAAAACCCCCTCACCAGGGTATATAAAGATTTCTCATGGAGAGTTGGTTATATGCCTCATTATTTGTAGAATTTGATTTCCTAGAGCAAAAACACCACCTGCATGTGCCTATGGAAACCACTCTGGATGTATAAAGCTCAGCTGGTACATTCTGTGACATATTTCCTAACTAGAGATGGGCAAGCTGAAGACAGACTGTCATTTCAGCATTTTGGTCAGGAATCCCACCCCTAACACTTGAGCTTTATCCACATGCTGGTATTCTGGCATGCCTGTATTCCTGCTAATCTGTTAGGATGATTTTGTTCCCACTCATAATGTGGCACAGTATGTCAGTTTCAACTGGGCATAGATGCCAACCTAAATTGGATTGAGAATAGCCTGCAGAAGAGCTTCCTGCTAGTGAAAAAGTGCCAAATTAGGCCACATGGTTTTCTACTTGGGATCAGTTTGCCTGAAGGTTTCTTTAATATCAATTAAGAGTTTGTGGGGGGAAACCACCTCTTTTCAAAGAAGCGTTTCTAATACAGGAAACCTTACCAGAGAAACTGTCTTCCTCATCTCAAAATCATTCATGTTATTTCTGGGATGTATCTTTATTCTGTCCCTTTGCAATTTTTTCCATGTTGACCAAAAAAAAAAAAAGATATCAGACATTAGGGTATTCTTTGTTGCTTTTGAAATTCTGCATTGTTATTACTGTATTTATATTACAGTTTCATAGATTCATAGATGTTAGGGGCTGGAAGGGACCTCTTGAGATCTTCAGGTCCAATGCCCCTGCACTTGGGCAGGAAAGACTGCTGAGTTCAGATGACCCCAGCAAGGTAAGCATACAAATGTTTTTTGAAGATAACCAGAGTAAGTGATTGTACCATCTCTGTGGGGAGTCTATTCCAGATCCTGGACACTTGAGTTGTAAAAATGTTTTTCCTTATGTCTAATCTAAAGTGGTCTTCTAGCAATTTATAACTGGTAGTCCTAGTTCACCAAGTCCCTGATATTTTCCCGTTATATATTTATAGGCTGCCACCAAGTCCCCTGTGAGTTTTCTCTCCTCCAGGCTGAACAGCTTCTCATCATATGGCCTGCTCTCCATACCTCTAACTATATGCGTAGCCCTCCTTTGGACTCTATCAAGCCTCTCCACATCCTTCCTGAAGTGCAGTGCCCAGAACTGAGTAAAGCAGGAGGATGACATCCTTAGTGGAAGTCCTCAGGGTACAGATGGGCTGAACGTGTCTATATATTTTCCAAACTACCATGTCTGTGCTCTGTGATTTGGACTTATAGGTATTATTGTGTTTGCTCCTGAATATAATGTGCACTTTATTTTTTAAAGTCAGAATAAATAATTTTTTCCCAGAGTTTAGCTGCAGAGCAGGGACAGAGTCTACTCTTCAGCTGACCCACCATCTTTTTCCTCCTTAACTAAAGCTAAAATCCTAGCTGCTGCTGAAAAGAGCTAAAGAGTCCCACTAAGAGGAGAGAGACCAGGAGCAGCTACTAGGCAGCAAAATTACCCTAAGAAAATTTAGCTTGATTAGTGTAACATCAAGATCTTAAAAAAGGAAAGACAATCATTAACAACTGGGGAATGATGAACAATGAGCCAAAGGTCTGTTGACTCCTTCAGCTGCCTGAATAGTAATACAACTGCTGCTGCACTGTGGAACAGGAGTCTAACAGGGTGTTTTTCTCCTGGTCATAAAATCAGGTTCCCCACTTAATACCTATATCCCATTTTGGGGGCCAGACTTTTTTTTGGGAAAACTGCATGATGTATGCAAGAAATATGGTACAAAAATTGTCTACCAGTATCACCTTATTCCAGGCAGAATAGCCTTCAGAGACTCTGTTTCTGCATAAAAGATCAGATGAAGGTAGAGTAGATTATATCAGAACTAAACTTCTCCTTAGTATAAAAAGGTGAAACTCTATGGATTCATGGAGTTTCATGCTTTATTGGACTCGTCTTGACATTAAATGGGATCCACTTAATAATGGTCCTCCATGTAACAGAGAGCCTCAGGCTCTTTGTTACTTACAGAGGAAAGCAGCCTAGCAAGGGAGCTCTGCAGGTAGGTAGAGTGCTGAAGCTGCCAGTTGCCATGGCGATCAGCTAATGAGGTAATTGGTCAGCTGGTCAGATGACTGGATGCAGGCAAAAGCAGGGGAGCATTTAAGCCCAGAGCTGGGGCTAGCAGGGGTAGTCCCTCCTTGGCTACCACCAGGGAAACAGCTTCTGCCCAGGGGAGCCCAGGACACTGGGTTAGTAGGGGCCTATATTCTTAAAGGGGAGAATTTAACATGCTGCATGTTATTATTTATGTTATAGCTCAGGGGCCTGTATTTATGTTATGTGCACTGGTGGTTTGTGGGAGAGGCTGTAGGGGAGGTGGAGGCTTCATTGGTGTCCAGGAGAGCACTTGATCGCCTTGAGTCCTGCTAGGGGCAGGCTCAAGGCTTGGGCGCCAAGTGAGCCACAGAGGGACCAGGGGCCCCGTGCCAGTGAAGGCACATGCACAAAGGGGCCACGGGCCCAGTGTACAGGAGTCAGGGGCTTGGTAACTTGTAAACGCACAAGGGAAGCTAGTGCCTCAAAGTGGGGTCCTATCCAGTGGGCCTATGCTGATAGACCGAGCTAGATTGAAGGGGCAGAGTCCGAGGAGACTGAGGCCCCCAAAAAGGGACATTGTACTGATAACACTCATGAGGCATGGGACGTGTTAAAGGGGAGGTTATGGAACTACACAACTATCCCATAAGGCTTTGGGTGCCCAGCCAGGCACAACAGAGTATAGAGGCCCAGCCAGGGGCCTGAGATTACAGAGTTTCAGGCAGGTGCCTAAGACCAGTGGGACCAAGGCCTAGTAAAGGTCTGGGGGGTAAGCTTTCCTCTTAATTTATTATCCATCAAGGCATGGGAGGAAAGACAGGGAGAACACCCTAGCAGTGGAGCAGGGCATGGTTGCAGAGCCACCAGGAAGCGTTATGGCCACCCTGCAGACTCCCATGTATTACACTCCAATATTTCTTTTTTTTTTTGCAACGCTGACATTCAGGAAACCTCTTTGCCCTTTGTCTGTGAACAGCCTCTCTTTAAGAAAAGCAGACAAAGCCATATTCTGCCATATGAAATAGCTGTCTTTTTATATTCACTTGAGGAATTTAATAATCAGTAATGTCCTCTATTTATAGGAATGCCATCTTGTGAGAGACATTATTCACAGGTAAGTTGTCTTATGAGAAGCCAATAACTATGTGATGATATGCTTTCTCATTTTATGCAATAACTTACCACAGAATGTCTCACCCCACCAGCTCAATACATGTGTGAAATATCTTGAAAATTTGTTAAAATTGTCAAGATTTTTTCCTTTTTTAATTTTAAAACTTAATTTTTTATTTCAGGTTTGAAGTGTGAAAGATTTCAGCCAGTGATACTGTGACAAGAAGAACCACAAGATTATAGAGATTGTATGTTGTGTCACTACAAAATATAATTGATTAAAAAGAAAACACTTCTGGCATAGTTAGGTCACCTAAGGTCACAGTGACACTGTTTTTCGTAGCTGCTTCATTTGCTGAATTGCACCCAAGTGGCTGCACTGATAATTGAAAGGGAAATGAGCAAATACATGGATGAGTAAATTATTAAAATACATAAGTTAGAGAGAAATTGTTTGTATAAAAGCGCAGTAATGAAAAGAAAGCACCTTTGAGACAGTTACATTACTCTCTGTAAGCAAACATTAAAATCATACTTCAAAATGCTATAAATCATCTCAGGTAAAAATGGCAGAATCTGTGAAATAGTAAATGTCAAATATGAGTTCTTTGAAAATGAGGATAATCATTCTGGGCCATTGGCTTAGTTTGCATATGACAGGAGCAAACTCCCATCACTTGTTCTTGGAACAAACCATAGACATGTTATTCCTGATATTTTTACTTCCTTGAATGATGGAGACCTTGATCAGACATTTCATATGAAAGGCTTTAGAAGTTTTTGGCTGCATCTCTTCTAAGGTAAGAAAACTAGATCTCTACCAGTAATCCCTACTAGTACTGTCTCCAGCCAAGAGCCACAATTTTAGTCATATGTGGGAGCACAAATTCAAATGCACCTTTTCCCCTTAATCTTTTTATCTGCCACAACACACAAAGGAGTTTGAATTTGTGGCTGTGCTTTTTGCCCTATCTCTATCTATGTTAGAGCAATAATTAGATGTTAACATGCTTGTTAAACTTTGGATTGCATTCAGCCATGGGTTGAAGTCTTCTAGAACGTTGCATTCTTCCTCCCCTGCCAAGAAATATATGTTTTCCTCCTACTACAGCAGCAGCATGTGTTGATGCTGTGTTTGCCCTACAAGTGAGATGGGGAGGCAGACTCTGCAAGCTGTGTAAATGTCAGGGCATTGAACTGACTGCACCTGTAGGAAGAGGAAATGGATAACATTAATGGAATTTAGATGCTCTCATTTCAGTTTTACATCATCCCTGAAATCCAAGGCATTCATCTCCTTTCCTTCTGTTATTACTCATTGGATCTTCCCCTTCCTTGTCCATTATCCTGACTTCTTCCTTTCCCTCCCCCAAAAGTAGATATTGTTGAACAAGCTCAGGAAGGATCTTGTTTTATTTTTGATGCTTATAGCACATTTGGCTGTGCTAATGCTTCCTGTATAGGCTAAAACTGGGCAACTATCCAAGACAACATGTTATGCAATCATAAACTTGAATCTTTTTCAAAGTATCTATCAGAATCTCTCTGCCTTTTTCTTCCTTTATGGTGATTGGTCTCTAGAGATCCATACATGTTGGCCTCAACTTTGCAGCTAGGTGTATCTTCAAAGAAAGTCAGCTTGTAGGCTGCCCCTGGATATTAAAGGGGACCCTGGTTGTTTCTGGCATCAGACAACAGATATTCTTTATAATACTTTCATAACTGTAAATCTGCTCTAATTATACTGGTGAAATAGCCAGTTAGCCTCTTCTGATTCCAAGACAAGCAGATCTTGTGGACGGCACTGGCTGAAAAGAAGTTAATGCTCCAGAAGTGGAACTCCACATGGCTCCAAAGAATACAAGATTTACACACGAATCTGAAAGTCTTAACAACCAAACTGAAGTTTCTTAAAACATACAGTGGTATTTGTAGACAGGCTGGCCTGTTGGACAGATCCTGATTATAGCTCATTTAACGTGATGTAATTCTGCATGAACAATAATAGACTTTTATACTGGATTAACTGAGATAAAATCTGACCTACGCACATTTGACTATTCAGGTACCTTTCTTCCATTTTTGTGCATGACTATTATATAAGTAGCTGAATTATGATGTACTTGGTAGTGAATATAATAGTGTTTTTCAGTGATAGTTGCCCAGAGCAATGTTAATATAACAGTCTTTTTCAGTGATGGTTGCCCAGAGCAGTGTGGATTAAAGAGCTAAGCTAAGCAATTCAACTAGAAAAAGGATGTACTTGGAGTATGTTCTTCAGCTATTGATAATCATCTTTCTTTACTAAGCCCTTTCCCACAACTTTATTTAAATAAAAACAAAATGATTCATAACATGAGAAATATTGTCTGGTTAGCATCCGCCTATTGCTTCATCTTATAAAGCCAACAAGGCAGCAATTACACCTCCACTGCACTTTTACAGTGCCTATCATTAGGTTGGTGGCCTCTGGGTGCTACTGCAGTACAAACTAGACATAATAATGAAACAGTAGTTGGTGTGATGATTTTTTTTATAGCTTCTAGAGAGAGTGAGACCTCATGCAGAGGCATAGGCAAATCCAGGATTTTGAAAAGGGGAAAGCACTCCCTTGCTCTTAGCACCCTGCCCCTGTTGGGGCAGACAAACCACACTGCAGAAGCAACAGCTCTTCTAAATCCCTGAATCAGGTAAATCTCTCCCCCCACACCCACTCTTGGCATCACCTCCCTTTCCTTCAGTGGCAGTGCCCCTCCCATTTTCCCCCTCTCTGTCTGTACTTACACTTCTGGATGCACAGCATCCATCTGCCACTTTTACTGCCCTGACCACTCCTGCCCTGCTCCAGCTGGGGCTGTGGGGAGGAACCAGGCTCAGCTGGGGACAACGGCAGCAGCAGCTGGGCTCCCCGTCCTTGTGCCTGCTCCCAGGCAGAGAGCAGAAATCAGAGCAATAGACTGGATGGGGGAAAAGGATCAATGTGGCAGTTGGGGGATGCTACAGGGCTTAGTATGTGGCATGCCTGCCAACGGTTGGCCCCCACTCTTCTAGAGAACATTTCCTGACAGCCTACAGAAAACTGAGTAGCTGAGGCTACTACCAGAGCTGAAATATGCAGGTAACCAGGAAGGAATAGTGAGAGTTTTAAAGCAACAAAGAATGGACTATAGATGATCACATGGGTTTTTTGTTTGTTTGCTGTAACCAGGAAAAGCACTTCCTTCGCCACCCTGAAGACGGATAGGATGAATCTGAGATGAGGGCCACTGAGAAGTAAAAGCAGCTCCCTCCAGAAGGGGTGGTTTGAATTGGAAGAATAAGACTTTTATTGCTCATGGGAGACATTTGATAGCCACCAAAAGGATTTTGCTTCGATTGCATTTGGCTTTGCATATCTTTATTGATTGTACACAGCCTGAGTGTTGTTATGGGTACCATGGGAGAGAATAAGCATTAAATATGTGCCAACAATGATAATGTAAGGTCTTCAAGCATCCAGTTACACTTCTGATGATGTTGTTGTGAGGGGAAACTGCACAGTCCCGGTATTACTGAATTGTTTGTGGAGTATGATGTGCTAGCAGTGGTCATCTTATCAAGAAAAGTGCTTTAGTTTTCCCATCTGCTACATAGTCACTATAATATCATATGTGACTTTGTCTATATCAGTCCCTGTTAGTCCAAGTTGTAATACAGAGTTGTTGTGACAGCTGTTTTTTTAGAGGAGTGTCCCAAAGGATTAAATGGCTTCAGTGTAATTTGCCATTGACTGCATGTTTGATTTGTAAAGCTGTGTCTAGCTCACTGCAGGCCAATCTGACAGGGTGTGTACTAATGTGACCCTTGCAATATAGCTACAGGGAGACAGGCTTGTGATGCGCTCAGAAGCAGCCAGTAGATAAATAACCCCACTTTTACAAATAGACTACATAATGAAAGAAATGTGCACACCATCTCTCTTCATGCCAGGGAATCTGGAATTGATATGACTTCAGTCACTCAAATATATATTATAAAAAATAGGTTTAGTGATAATGGCAATTGTCTCAGGATATAACCATCTCAGATGGAAGTAACTACAAGAGTCAGTGCTGATTCCTAAACTGTTGTCAGATCTCTTGAACTGAGAAGGTGATACCACTCTCTGGACTGTATCTCAATGCAGTAATGACCTGCATCAGGCTCCTCTTTTGCCCAGTACAACAGCTCATCATTTTGATGCCGTGCTGTGTTGTGATGGTGTGGAATGCTATGGCATATTACTGAACTTTAGAGACAATATTTCCTGAATGCACAACTTGTATACCTGAGTGGTAAACAGGAGATTGCCACTGGAGAAGGAAAAAAGCCCTCCCTTTGCAGACTGTGAAGCCAGTAGATTATCTGGCTGTGCCTTGCCGTAAGTTCTCATGTCTGGTAGCATGTAGATAACTTCTTACGGCAGGCAGATGAATGTCTGCCCTATAGGTAGACTCCCTAAATCTTGCCTCCTCTGAACAGCAAACTGTACTGGCTCTGCTATGGGTGAAGTCCTCAGTGCCTAGGAAGATAGGAGAGGATTTGCTCACAAACCAGGCATTAGCTTTCCATCAGGTCCTCCTTTCTTCTTGACAGCCCTTGCTTCTCTTGTGTGCTTATGTATCTGGGGTTGGAACCTCCTCATCAATATTCTGGGAGCAAAAGACCAACTGAAATCCTCGACCTCTCCAACATGGAGTGCCTTGGCTGAAAAGATCTCTTGTGCCAACCACAAATTCTTTCATGTGAACGCCAGTTCTTTACACGTTGTGTGTTACAGCTCCGGCTTTTTAAGCCGGTCCAGATTTCCCTCTTATTGAGTATGCAGAGTGAATACCGAGGGAGAACTCTGCTATTCCAGGGACTGAAATACCAACTGCAGCCTTCTCCTCCTGGGTTCTGCTACTACCCAGGCTTGTGTTTGTTTCTAATAATGCACAAAAGAGAGAAGCGTAGGTTCTGAACTCCAGTCAGAACCCTAATGTTTTCTCTCTTGCAGCTCAGTTCGTGCAGAACAGAATTACACCATGGCCTCAGAGAGCTGCAACAGCAGAAGGCAAAGCTGGGAGGAGTGGGAGCAGGTGTCTGGCACCTCTCAGAGTTGGAGCTAGTTCCCTGACATTTAGAAGGCATAATGGCTGCACAATTCCATGCCAAGAATTGGGAATATGGGATTTATCTACCATGTGCCCACCTACTTTCTGCATGTGGACATTTGTTCTCCCACCCACCTAATTAGGAAAATAGAGTGCAGAAAATTAAGGGGTGGATTTGTTATTTTGTTGTGGCTGTTGAAAGCAAAGTTTGCTTTGCAAAAGAACATTACATCCCATAGAGGGAAATGTTGTCTCCAAACCTGGCATTAGAGCTGGCTTTCTGCAGAAGGATTTGCAGGAGGAGAAGCTATGCCACAAAAAGGCCTCTGTGAGTAGACAAAAAGGGCAAGACTTGCTAGACTGACCTCTGCTTCCCAAGAATGAATGCTTGTGAATGAGTCACAGTTTGACACAGGCAAAAAATAAATGACGCATTAAATCAGACTGGGGAAAGTTGTTACTTTTGCTTTTATTTAAACACTTCACCAGAGAAAAGAATTCTTCTTAAAGCAAGGAGATTTCTAATAAAACTAGCTGAACTGTGTTAGTATTTAAACAGAATGTCCTTGAGGAAAGGGACTTGATGGCACAGTCATTAAAGTGTCTTGCTACAACTCCAGGGGCATAAATTCCAGGGCAGCACAAGATGCATCCTCCCCGTCCAGCAGTAACTCCTAATCATTTGTGCTGATGAGTCCAAGATGGCCAAATGTGATGCTAGCTGTCACTCCCTTGCCTTTAGCCACATCAGCCCTATCAGCTGTTAGGCTTGGGAGTATCTTTGAGGAAGCAACTTATACTCCTTCAAGTGTCCTCCTGCCACACCAGTGGTAATTTTATCTAATCTTCCTTCTTTAGCCTGAAACTTTTTAAAGAAGTTTGTTGCTATTGCCCTGGGTCTAGATCATGACTAGCGAAAGCCCCTCTCTGAGGGGTATTTATGTAGCCTATAAGAACTTCCATTTTTTTCACTCATAGCTAGTTGTTTTATGCAACAAAGACTGAAGAATTCAGTTTTGGTCATTTGAAAAGTGTTTGTGGTTTTGCTCAAAGTCACTGAATAGTTTTGTCCCCACATTATCCAATAAGTAAGTGGTTGGGGCACTCACCCAAGATCTTATTTTGGCCTTTCAGGTCACCGTCTCTCTTGTGTTTGAGTGGATTTTAACCTGCATCTTGCAGCTTCTTAGAAAGTGTCCAACTCATTGTGCCATAAGGTGTTCTGAGGCAGGTATCCTTCATTCTCTTCTGGTATAGCTCTTCTACTTTTTTATAAAAATACTTAAATATTAACTGGGCAGGAAAGAGAACGGCACTAGAATCTGAGGGTGATGACACTCCAGCAGAAAGTGAGACTTTGGTAAATGTTTAATTATTTAGGGAGGGAATTAAATCTGAGTCTCCTGCATCCTGGGTGAGTGCTGCAAACACTAAGATAGTGAACCAAATATGGGAAAAAAAAGACCTTACCAAAAGAACCTTGTTTCTTGCTTGTTCCCTGTACCATCATGGCAACAACAAGACTACGACCTTAAAAGAATGTCTGCGGTAGTTTTGTGATCCTAGCCCTTCATTTCCTTTGTTTTTCTTACAAGCACCTGGAAACGAAATGACCCATTTGAGATGAAACAGAACAAAAATGAAATGCTTGTGGTTTTGCCTCAGCAAGACAAAATACGTAAAACTTCAGTTTGTTCCAAGCCAACTTTTGTGTTTAACTGCTGAACTGAAAAACCTGTTATTTACATACTCTTATTCAGGACTCAGGGCGTGCCTATACAAGTGTATCGAGGCTGTTCCAATGTCCTGTAACTAAGGTGCTTCAGAGCAGACCCCAGCATCATGTGTATCAGCATCCCCATGCTGAAAAAATGGCAGCAGGGGCGGTTTAAGTAAAGCTCATTCAACAAGCTTTAGTTAAAATGCCCCCACTGACATTTGTCAGCATGGGGGCACTGATACATGTGATGCTTCAGGCGCTTTAATTACAGTGACTCTTGGAGCCGCTCTAATTGAGGCGCCCCTCCCTCCACCTCCCAGAGCGTGTGTCTAAATACCCCAGAACTAGTTGCTCTTACTACTACTTGTGGTGTCAAGAAAGACCACTTCAAATCACCCTTCACAAAACTGTTTTTCAGTGCTACTTGTTATAAGGTTATACTTGGTATTTTGTACTTTTTTATAAGGTTTTCTCCTACCTTGATTGCAATCCTATGGAGTTGTCATGTGAAAGCCAGGGTAAGAACAGAAAATTTACTCCCATCTCTTCATACTCATGATAAGACATGCTTCATAGTTTCTCAGCTCAGCCATCTTTAGAGCATGAGCCTAAATTTGCTTTGTTTTGTTTTTTGTTTTCAAAACTCAGACAGTTGTGAATGGATGCATAGGGAAATCAGGATGGACAATTATTGATTATCAACTAGCTTCTGAGAACTTACATTTAAGCAGATTGGTTTTACACTGGTCAGATATTTGAATATCCTCACAGGACATACCTTCCAAATGTGGGGATGTGGTTTGGAGGTTATCTTATTCCAGAAGACTTCATGGTACAGAAGAAGGAATTATGACTAAAGGGGGAAAAAAGGTGATAGCATTTTTTTCCATGGACTTTTAACCACAGAAAATTCTGCATTCTCTAATGTTCTTCTCTAACAGAAATTATGGTTCTGATAATAGGTGCCTGTACCTGAATTAACAGTCCAGGGAACCTAAACAATTCATGGGGAAAGTTAAGTACCTTAAAAAAGGATTAACAAAAGTGAGCACACTGGGCAGTGAGGGAATGCTGAGGACAGAAGTGAGTCTGAAATCCTGCCCCTCACTAAGAACTCTATGCCTGACTCACTGTTGCCTGTAATTGCCTCTCTTCACTTGGGATATACAGCTTTGATCTCTTTCCTGAAGGTAAGCACTTATACCCATTCTTTCAACAGACAGCAGGACAAGAAAAGGATACCACTTTTCTGTTATCCAGTAGCCTAGTGGTTAGAGAACTGGTCCAGGACATGGAAGACTCAAATATTGTTTTCTTCAAGACTTAAGGGGATACAAACCCACATCTTTCACCTCCTAGGGAATCAGGCTTAACCACCAGGGTATTTGTGGGCTGGGGACATGCTCCATACCTTTTCTCTCCTTTTCATGGAATATATATTGGGTAAAGAATGAAAATGTAAAAAACTGCATGCTATTTTTCTATCTTAGTGGTTATGGCATTCACCTGGAATATAGGAGGGGAGACCTGGGTGCCAGCCCCTACACCAAGGGCTGCTTATATACTTTATCCAGTGATGATTTTAATGTAAAATACACAAAATGGTCTTGGAACAGGAACCAGAAGGCAGGTCTTCTCTCTTTAAGTTGAATGCCCTAACTACAATAATATTCCCAATAGTATTTTCTTATCTGATAGGCAAAATACTCCTCTCAGGCTGAAGAGGGAATTTAATCCATGTTTCCCACATCTTTGATACATGCTCTAATCATTAAGCTGCTGCGTAACAGGAATCCGCATCACCATGTCTGGAGCCAGTCCAGTAGTCACTTGATAGATTTGTTCTGAGATCACCTATGTGACTGAGTTCAACAGGAGAGTGAGGCCGCAGAATGTCTAGTTGATAGATTGCAAGAGGGGTTAGACATGAGTTAAGCATTGGAGTACTCAGCTTTAAGGGTTCCTGGGTATATCCAGAATTTGAACTTCAGGTAGGAGGAGAAAAATTCAAGTAGAAAATTTAAGCACCTCCGCTGTGAGGCCAGGAGTATTTTGAGGATCTAGCTTTTGGACTTAGCGTGGCATCAGGGTTTAAGAAGACCTGAAGAAGAGTGCTTTGCATTCTTGCAAAAGCTTGTCTAGCTTTATCCCAAATAGGCAGTTGGTCCAACAAAAATTGGACCCTCCCAAAATCTTTGCCTCTTACATCAGGGTTTAAGTCCTACTTGTCAATCTAGCCCTAAGTGCTTCTCTCACATAGGTACTGAAAATGAACCAGTCATTGGAAGCTGTACAAATGGGAGCTCAGAAAGTAAAGCACTAAATAGCTGCTGAGTAAGACCCTTTTAGACAGATGAATAGAAAGGAACTTAGTGCATTGACACCAGAACAGCTTGCGTCTCTTGCCAAGCATTCTTAGCTGAGAAACGCTGCAGTGGCGGATATTTCCCCATGTTCATCCTCCACACCTTTTCTGAGATTAAGTAGAACATGCATACAGTTTATTGGAAACAGCTCTCCACTTTCCAATAACAAGATCATATTGAGACAAAGTTTTAAAATACTCAGCAATCTGAGACTGAAAATATAAGTTAGAACATGCTTTGCAAGAGTGCAGGAGTCCCCCTTCACAGCAAACCAAAGCACATCTTGGATCTGAATGGATCACTTTTTAATTGATTAAAACCACATTGCATTTTTTTGTCATTATCCTGCTGAACTGTACAAGTTGTTCAACTTTACTTTAAGTGATTTAGTGTAACTCATAGCTTTTGGATTAAGAGATTCATTAATAAATTGAACTATAAATGTCAGAATGAATGCAACCAAACTAGCTAAAAATGTGCTGAATAAGGCTGGCACAGTACTCAGGTAATTGGCAATCAGGCCAAGAGTTGGTTTTCTTGTCAGTATGGTGGCTACCTGAGGTCTGAGTCTACTCAAGGCGAAAATGAGATCCTTTAATTAAACACTGCATGTGACATCATTTCACTTAGAATCATTTAGGGCTTTTTAAAGAAGGCAGGAAACTGTAATCAGGACTTTATTTGGATTATACAGAAAGAGTGGGAGAGGTTAGTAGCCAAGGGGAATGGACAGGAAAGCAGGCACAAAGGTCTAAAATTTGTGTGTGGGTGTGAACATTGGTAGCTGAAAATAATGGTTGGGGTCTAGTCAATACTCCCTATTCTAATAAGGTATGCTTATTTAACTCTGTTTACACCACCTAGCACACCTACACATAGCGACTTTCCTGAGCCTTCTGAAACAATAGCTCTAAGCAGTTCTTTTTATAGATCAGACTCTTGTTATTGCTACAGATCTTGCGGGCCAGGATTGCAGGAGGTGTTGATAAGAACTAGCAGAAGGAACATCTTGCACAGCTCTAAAACTAAAGCACTACACTAAGCATATGATAGGATTTCGTTTTTAACAAGTTTGCAGGTAGCCTTATGGAGAGAACAACATCATGCTTGATTTGTGCCAACAATCTGAAAGCATTTTACAAACTGTACATATACAGGAGCTGCTTCACTCAGCCCTTCAATGTCATTACTGCTATAGTTGACTGTAGTAGCTATTTGGCAGCATGAAACAACGTGATTTAGAATAGGGAGTGAAGAATCCAGCATTTAGTTGAAATGGAGGGACAGAGTCAGCACGCAATAAGCAGCATTTTTCATCCATTAACATGGCACTCTTCTAGGCTGAAGTCAATGATTACAAAATAAATGAAAGACTGAAGACTTTGAATATTAAGCTGGCAGGGACTATATATAATTTCAGATGAGGTTCTCAATCAGTAAGTGGGAAATTAGAAAGTTTATGAATAATCTGGTTCTCATCACCAGTAGGCTTTGTCTCAATACATTTTAAAAACACTATTAAGCCTTTAGGCCAAGGACAGAAATGTTTAAAACTGTTAGCTGGCTTTGGCTAACTCCAGCTGTTAGTTGCAGGATTTTCATATTGCAGATGCATCTTTTCAGAGCAGCACGGGTTCCTAAAGGGCCCTGTGCCATGATGGAGTTTTGAGTGTTTTCTGTTGAAGGGAAGATGGAAGAAGGAAGTACTCCTCCGTGGGCCAAAATTACACTCGTCTCAGGCTTAAATTGGAAACTGTCGTTTTTCTTCTGCTCTGAGGCTTCTGGTACAAACATGAAGAAAGAGAGAGAAAGGAAATTATTTTGCTTGAAAAGGCTGTAATTTAGTCATTATGACATTGGAGCATGTGAGCAGGGCAGCCCATTAAAGAGGAACTCAGAAGACAAGGAACTAGTGAGCTGGGAAGCCAAAGGAAAATAGAATTAAGGAAGGGCCAGGAAGCAGGAAAACTTATAATTTCTCTTTAAAAATAGGAGAGTAAAAGCAAATCAAATTCTTTCTTCAGCTGCCCCCTGTAATTTTCCAGAAATCTTGTATGATTCTCCCTGGAGTCCATCATTGACAGCTGGCAGGTGTAGAACCAGAAAGGGTCCCTAGAATGACTGATCACAAGGTCGCAGCTGGAATGTGTATGAAGGCACTGATGCTGTGAGGGGTAGTAACTAACTTTTGCTGCCACATGGTGGCAGAGAAAAGAACTTGGTTATGTTATGTTCCTACTTGCAGTCCTTGGCTAAAGAATTGTTTTAATATATTTTTGTTGTTGTTTTCCAGTGAAAGGTGCTAAGGTTAAAAAAAATAAAGCAGAGGAAAGGACCCCAAGTGATAAATTGATGTGAAATTCATTTAGTGCACAACTTACTTCTTATAAATCATGTAAAAGATTCATATGCCACAGGTTTACCAACAAGTGTTTTTAAGAAGGTGCTTAAAAGCCTGTATTTCAGAAGCAGTTTATGAATAGTACTTCTTCTTGCTGTAGTTGCTATAGCAAGCCCTTGTTCTTAATTGAATACCACAATAAATAATACTTTATAAACTGCAGGGGGCTGGGTGGAAAAAAAGCTAGAACACCAGCTAGAAGTGCCATAAGACACTTTAAAGTACTACCCTCCCTCCCCCCCCCGCCTTTTTATTTTTTACCAGAATTGTGCATTTTGTGCTTTGGGACAAAGAATGTGAACACTTGTTTATCTAACTATGATGGTTTTTAAACACTTTTTTGTCCCTAAAAACTGCAAGATGTATAAATGTGGATCCATCCACTTTTGTAAAACAGTAAACTAAAGATTAAACAGAAAAGCAGGATTTCTTTTAAATGGTTCCTTTGTATTTTAAAGCATATTTTGGGGGGAAGAGACTAAAACGATATGTAATTCTATTGCTGCCATTGTTCCATTTGCCTTTTTATTTTAGTGTGTTAACAGCCTCTTAATCTTTATAATCCATAATCATCCCAATTAGAGACATTTGTTGTGCACACAGCAAGCTCAGGGTGCTACACAGCTAACATTGTCCTGAGGACAGTTGCAGAATTTGGGCAGAGGAGAGGGCAAGCTTACGGGAATACTTTTGCTTGATAAACAGCAGAGATCCACAGGGGCTTCCTGTTGCCTGAAGGGAGGAGTGGAGGCCAAATGAACTCTGCCAGGGTATGAGAGGAACGCCCCGCCTGATGATAAACAGCTGTGGTATAAAGAGACTCAAAGACTTCTGTGGGGAGTAATGGTGAGGTTAATAGAAATGGAAGATTATACTATCATAATAGAGACTGGAAGAGATTAAAGTACATGTGAGAAGCTACTAGTATGGATCAAACAACTAGCTTGTGGTTAGTCCTGGACTTGAAACTGAGGAATCTAGGTTGATTGTTTTTTCTGCCTCATCTACTAAATCCTTTGTGACCTTGATCATGTCAATTAGTTTTCCAGTACCTCAGTTCCCTGATCTGTCAAATGGGGCTATTACTTTCCTGTCTCACAGGGGTCTTGTAGAACAAAAATCATTTATGTTTGTGACGTGTCAGATGTGGAGTGGAAGGGGGACCGCACATCTTTTATAGACCATATCTCTAAGGATACAGAGGACACAATTACCCTTCACTAACTAAAATGTTTCTTACGGATGCTGCCTCCCTATTAGCAGACAACATCTGTTTCTTACTATAATTAGCTCACAGTTCAATAGGTAGTGGCAGTCTCTTACACCTGTACTACAATCAGCACGGAAATCACAGAAGCACATGGCCTTCCCCCTTAAAAGCAACCACAGTTATGCAAGTTGTTAAGCATCTAGTCAATGGCAAGTGCGCGTTAGAGCCCTACAATACGTGAATGAAAACATCTTTTTTTCGGTCAGCTCCATTTCATGTTTCTAAGCCTGCAGAGGTTGCCCTGGCTTCTCTGGATTGAAAAGAAACTGTACTGTCTTCCACCAACCAGTCATAGCTCAGGCCATAAACATTTATTTCCAGCCACCTGCACAATGAGAAGGGGGGAAGTGAAGTGGGGGCGGATACGGGAAGAGTGCACCAGCTGGCCCTGCTGGTGAGGCATTATAACTGATTTCTTTGGGGTGGAAGGGTGTGAGGTCTCAGGTCGTTTCCTGCCAGGTTTGTTCAAATGGGAGGGGAGATGTAATTGCACTGTCTCACTGTACCATTAGTGTCAAGACTCATTAAGAACCCAATCCACTCAGTGGCAGTAGGCATACAAAGAAAGATCCAGCCAAAGTCTGCAGACTACAGAGCTGGAGTTGGTGGGGGAAGCAATTGTAAAATTCCTGTCTGAGTAATTAGAGTCAGCAGGGATTCAGATTGGCTACAGCAGGGCTTTCATGGCTCCCCTTGCTGTTTTAACAGGATTGGCAGGTGCTGCTTTATTCCAGGGGTGAGGTGATGTGCCTGTGTCATAATTCACAATGAGAAATGATCATCAATTTGCTGCCATGCTCCTGGGGTGAGCTGAACAGGCAGAGGGTGATTACTATTGTTATTAGTACCTTGTTAGCAGAGAAGAAAAAGATTGCTCCAGGCAGTTGTCTCAAAAAGGGTGGGGCTTATGCAAAAAATGTTGCTGGCAGACATCTAGATATAAAATTTTGAGGAATTTTAAGATTTTGTACTCTTTGGGTTTCCAACTTCAAGAAAAGAGGAAGTAGACCAGAAAGATTATCCAGTATGTAAATATTAGCAACAGATTTGTTTCTTTTAAGGAAAAAATGTAGCAAAGGCAAGTTAATTTGAGTCCAATATGGGAAGCAAATGTGAAGACTCTTTGTGCAGGCACTGTTTCTTATTATTATTTTAGCAGGTTGTGCAAGATCCTAGTAGTTAGACTTAGGTGGCCTAGTCTCCAGCTGTGTGCTAGGACAGGATGTAGGGTCTGATTCAAAATTTTGTGAATGAAAAGACTTCTACTGATGTTTTTCACATAAGCTCCTGATGCATGTATGGGATCAGGTATTCAGCTGATTCTAGATGTTATCAGAGTTGGAAAGCCAATGAGAAAATGGTACCGGAAAGATTGTGGCTATAGGCAGAAAGGATTTTGCAAATGTGACACTTATTATTCTGTAGAAGTTTCCCTGTGGTGATTTCCATAACAAATTGGCTCAGCAGGCAAGTCAAAATCAGATTCTCATTGCAACACTGCTTAGTCGAATCCAGTATCTGAAAATCAGACTGTTTCTTCTGTTCCATCTATCAATAGCAAAATGAAAGATTTAGAAATTAAACTTCTCTGATGAGCAAATTTGTTGACTGTGCGTGAGGCAGAACAAGGTACTGTGCTCTCATCTACCGTGCAGTGGTCCTGATAATAAGCATGTGGGTTTTTGAGTAAACCAAACAGATACAGGACTGAAGGCACAAAGGGCCTGATCCTATGCCTCAGGCAAAAAGTTCCATTAAAAGTGATGGGTACCTTTTTTTAAAATAAGGATCGTGGGCATGGGCTCATCAGGAGCACACTGATAAAACGAAAAAGTCACAGTGTTTTGTAAATGCTCATCAATAGAAATGAAAAGGAAATCACTTCCCGTTTTGTGAGTCTTTCCCATTTTGCAAAGACTTTTCCACTCTGCACCAAGATCAAACTGATACCTTTCAAGGGATTTTGTGAAAAAATGAGAATAAGAGACAGAACAGTTAATAGGCTAGAGATTAGGGTGTATGACAGTTGTTTTCAAGCTTTTTTGTACCAGGACCCATTTGTAAACATCGATAGCCAGTTCAGACCCAGTACCACTCACTCCTGACCTGCTGCCTCTTGGCCCCAGGCCCCCAGTGTGTGGGTCAAGGGTGGGTGGGTATGTTAGGGGGGGTCCCAAGCAGCCCTCACAGATTGAAACTCTGCCAGCCTGCAAGGGAAAAGCCACAGTTTTCTATGTTTTTCTCCTGTAATGGCAAATTCATTTTTAAATTTGTTGATGCATTTTTAAAGTTTGTTCACGATCCTTTCATATATTCTTGCAACCCATGGGTTGAGAGACGCTGCTGTATGAGACACCCAAGTTTGGCCGGAGCCTGACTAGGACTTGAATCTCAATTTCCTAAATCCTGAGTGGGTTCTCTGATCACCAGGCTGGTAGACGTGGATTCCTGACCTGAGCACCCTCGGGAGCATGCACACTCTGACTAGAGGTGTGACAGCTCCAGGACAGCTGAACTTTCCACCTTAATGATGTCAGCGACCCACTTATGGGATGGGACATGCACAGTGTATCTTACAGACAAGTGGAGTAATGTGTGCACTGCACAGTGATGGAGTGCAAAAGTAACTGGGAACGTGTGCACAGTGTTATGATTGGAGGATGATGGTGACTGATCGGTGGAGTGATTGAAGAGATATAAAAGGAAATTGCATGTGAATGCAGAGCGAAGGAGAGAGAGAGCATGAGATGTGGCAGCGTGAGGTGAGAGCGTATAGAATAGGTGTGCAAGAGGCCTTATAGCGCTGGTGTTCATGACAGTGATCTGTGGTGCAAAGAGCGCATCTCGAAGATAACCTTGGATGTAAAGATACTTACCTGGATACTTGCCTGGAGATGGAGTCTTTGAATCTCAGCATTCATTCGGTAATGTATCACCCTCTTCCTTATACTTTCAGATCTGAGTAGCCTTAAGGGAGAAGGATTTGAAAGCTGTCTAGGGTCACTGTCACCGCACTGTCAGTGAGCCCCAGGGCAGGCCCTACTCGCATCTCCAGGCTCCATAAGAGCGTTATGTTTCCTTGTTATACTTAAGCTTCAGTGTTTGTGTATGCAGTTGATCCAAGCTCTGCAGTGGTGATTTATATCTTTGCTGTTATGGCTATGGTTTCCAATACATATTTCTGTTGAACCTGATTGGTCTCCACTTGGTTTGTAAAGGTTGAATGGGATGGGCTGTAGTTCAATGCTCAAACTGTAACCTGAAAATCCACCAACTACAGATACATTAATGAAAGGTCCCATTTTCTGTGGGAGGAGTAATAACTCTCCAGCCCTTTGCTGTTGTCATACAGAGTCCTGGTGTCATGGGCGCTCGGCCCACCTTTCTCAGGCAACTAGCTGTTTTGGAGCAGCGCTCTTCTTCCCACCCCTTAGGCCTTAGTCAGACATTCCAACTTCGACCTGAGAAACTATTTCCTGATGAAAGATTTGTTGAAACTGGTATGTTCCTGTGAGAAATATGTGTAAGTAAATCAGCATTTTCCAACAAAAATTCATTTAATTGACCCCACTATATTCTTCAGCTAATCAACACTGCTGTACACTTCAGGCTGTATAACTACATGTAAAGGACACATTGGGAATGAAAACCAGAAGTAGAAGCTATTTTCCCCAGTGCTTTTCTTCTGAGGCTCTCCCTTGATCCTGTTGGCAAAATGATAAATTAACAAATGAAAATAACCCCATCACCTCCAGATTCCTCATTGGAATGAATCGAGTTTGAAGCAGTAGATGGCTGAGATCCTCTGAGCAATGCAGTTTAAATGAAGGGAGCAGAAGCAGTAATAGTCGCTGATTATACCTGCATGAAAGTTTCTCTCCTAAAACAAACATTGACACTGTATACAGATATATATGGTATGGCAGATAACTCCCAAATGCACCATAAGGCATATAGGGCATGAGTGCAAACTTGAGCTAGGGACAGGCATTCAAAAATCCTGACCCTAAATTGATTCAGTCTTTGCAGGTTAGTCTAACCTGCAGAGAGTGAACCGGTTTGCAAGTGGATAGACATTTGGCACATGCCTGCAGTGGCTCAAGCCAGAAGCTGGGGGGTGCTAGAGCTGCCTTCCCTTCCACAGGGAAGCTGAGCTGAGGCGGGGCAGGGTATGGCCAGACCCTGACAGGCCCGCCCCTGTGGCTCCCTGACAGCTGGGAGCAATCCTGGCACACAGGGCTGCCTCCTCCCTCTCCCCCCACCACCATGGGGCTGGGAGGGGGGCCCTGTTTGCTGCTGCTTCCCCCACTCCCTGCCATGCAGGGCCCTGCACTCCGCTAGGAGTGGAGGGAGCACACCCCCCTTGCTTCCCCATGGTCCAGTGTGGGGCTTCCCCTCTGTGAGTATGGAGCTGCAGGCATGACATGGCACAGAACCCCAGGGGTAGTAGCAGCCGGGCAGGCTGCACGGGGCTGCACTCTTTACCCCCAGCGCAGTGCTGGCTGCCTCTGTCTCAGCTCCGTGCTGCATCTGCAGCTCCGCACTCACAGAGGGGAAGCCCCTCACTAGACTCTGTGGGGAAGCGGGGTGGGTCTCCCTCCACCCCCAGCAGAGTGCACAGTGGGAAGTGGGGGAAGCAGCTGGCTCAGACTAAGGGAGCAAAGCCACAGGGATAAGGCAGGTTCCACTCCCTCCCACTGCACAGTGCTGGCTGGAGCCTTGCCTGCACCGGGCACGAGCACCCTGACCTCCCTCCCTGCCTGCTGCTGCTGCTGCCAGGGAGTGGGGGCTGCATGCATTGGGGGAAAGTCTGCCCAGTCCTGTAGTGACAGAGGGGAAAGGGGAGGAGGAGGAAGAGTCCCCATCTAGCACCTCACAGAGTCCCCCAACCCTAGGAGGAGAAGGAGGGCAAATAGTCCCTACCAGCACAGAACAGAGCCCCCCTCCCCACCCTGCGGGACAACAAACCCAGCATGGCCCCGTTAAGGTGAAGGGGGCAGGGAGAAGGGTTAATTCCTCCCTCTGTCCCTTCCCTGCAGCTGGGGTCTGCCAGCTCCAGGGGCTACCACTGCAGCCCCCTCTCCACTGCTTCCCGGCAGACAGGCTGACCCTGGCTATAGTATGGGAAGGGGGGAGGGAGGGAAGAATTAACCCCCTCTCTGCCCACTTTGCCTTAATGGGGCCATGCTGGCCAGTGTCTCTGCTATTGCCACTCCCTGTTCCGGCAAGACAGCAGAGGGGCAGGGGCAGCCCTGCTGTGGAGCAGAGAGCCCTGCCCAGCCCAGAGAGCATGCTGGGATGCTGGGGGTGTCTGGTTTATCTTAAACCAGCAAGGAGTCTGGGACATAAACTACTTTGAGCCAAATCAGTTAAGTCTGATACTACATTCAGTCAGGTTTATCTCAAACCAGTTTTAGCTATTTTGAAACAAGTTTATGTGCACTGAATGTCTCTTCTGTTACAGGTTTAAACCAGTTTCTGATCACTTAAACCAGTTTGTATAATGTCTGTCCCTAGCCCTGAAGTTTAACTGAGTCTGCCCTAGCAAAACAAAAGGAAATTTATACTTAAATCTTCCTAATAGCCCCAGTCCCTGGTAACTATTACAGGCAAAACCATGCCAACTCTATCCCTCCTCCCCCTATCCCTGCCCCTCCTTGGCAGGCCCTCTGTCTAGATTGCTTTAAATCTGATTTGGGATTTGAGCATTATTTGGATTAACTCATTAGTGGAGCATCGTTCTGGCAAGCCCACTAATCTGTGGCAGTGGTGCATAACACCATGACAATATTACACTGAAAATGAGAAATCCTAATGAGATTAGGATTTCATGCATTCAGATAGCCCCTGGTGTTTGAATGGTCTGTAGACACTTGGTATGAATCACTGTGGGCACAGAAGGAAATGAGGTGACTAGACTGTGACCCTCCATTCAGGCAAATAAGGGCAGACTTACTACAGTGCACAGAAGTATTAGCAGCTTCCCAGGGAGGGGGACTAATGCAGCAGTCGCCTTTGTGCCATATACATATGATGGGAAAAAATATTTTTTTTAGGGTCAATGGAAGGTTAAACGGGTTATTTGCATGCAGGGGGCCACCCTGAGGGCTGGTTCTGCTCCTGGGGTTAGTGGTAGCATTTGGGTGCATCTACACTGCAGCAGCAACAACATGTCCTGGCTGGGACACTCTCACTTATACTTCAAACCTGGAAACTCATCAATACATTGAATATATTCTGGGATTGTCTTCCGGGGCTGCTCTTGAGACCTCAGTGTCTGTGGTGCTTGGGAGTGGCTGCTATGGATGGCTCTGGAGCATTTTCATCTATGCATTTCTAGGTTTGGAGGATGCAGGTGGATGGGGTATACTGGGGTGCCAACCTCCAGTGGGTATGCTGTCTCCACAACATGGGCATACCCTTTGTTGTTTGTACTGAAGTGGAAGAAGGATGCTAGCTGCAAAGTTGTTTTTATGTTGCTGTAGGGTTTGCCAGAGTGTGTGCGTATGAATCTGCTCTGTGCTAAAATTACACATACTGGATTAGCTGTTTCAAGAAATTCTATTCCTGCCTTTTCTTTTGCAAGAGTTCTCCTTTTTACCTTGGTCCTCAAGTAAAAAAAATAAAATAAAAAATCAAACCTGCTACCATCCCTGTGTGCTGTGAAAGATCACTGCATGGTTTTTCTTTGTCTATGTGTCCGCTGAGGAGCACCCAGTGGATAGGATCCTTAAACTGATCCTGCTTTACCACCAAGAACAGAAAAAATAACATTTCCACGGCATTTTCTTCGTAGTAAACACACTATTCTGTACTGACGTGAGAGGAGTTTGGCACCTACAATGAAATCCACTTCTAGTGCTGTACTAGCCTGCCATCCAGTGATGACTTTTGGCACTCTCACAAATGATAGTGCAGCTATTGCTTGGCAATGCCATGAACCAGTACTTCCTGGGGAAGTACACGGGCCTTGCCTACACGGATCTTGCCTAAAGTAAATGTGTTTTCAAATTGGAGTATGTTTGGGGAAGTATGTTTCAGGTGTTACTATTATTTTCTTTTTCGGTATTTTGGAGTTAGCGAACAGGAAACCAGCTCCGGTGCACTTAGTATCCATTAATGAATGTTCTCTACAGGATCCAGGTTTTAGCAAGTCGCAAGCAGGAAAGGAAAGCTGTTACTTCTTCTCTCATTTTCTTTAGGCACCTCAGGAATTTCTGGAACCTCTCAGTAGGAGGAATACTGTAATGGATCCAAACTGAGTACATTCACAAAGTGCTCCTGAAGTTAGCAATAATTCCCAAACTGGAGAAACTGGGGAACTAGAGGATCAACAATGAAACACACTTTTTGGGCCAGGGAACAATGGTAATAAACTTCAGGCAGGCAATGCGTTTGGTAGAAAATGTTGTCTTCCTGCCTGTGGGGAGGACAACAAATGGAGAGATTTCAAACTTTTTTTTTCCTGTGTCTCAGCAGCTGTTATAACCATACAAGGATCTAAATGGTGGGAGAAATGAGTGGGGAGAAGAGAATGTTTGCTTGGGAAACTATTAGGGTACTGTGCCTGTGGGGTTCAGGCATTCTTGGGAGAGGAACGCTTTTGTGGCTCAGATGATCATTTTCCTTCAGATGATCCATCAACTCCCAAGTTCTACTAAGTCGTATTATTACCAGATGAGCTGGAGGTAAAAGTGTCAAAGAAAAAAAAAAGGGGTGGTTTTGTGTTGTCTTTTTTCCCTTCTGAAAAGTTCTGTATAGATGATTTCATGGGTTTTTTTCCAAACAAAGCTTAACTATTATTAGACCATAAGAAAAAAAACTAGTAATTGAGTAGTTCAATAGACAGAAAAAAAATCTAGCTGTAAGTGATAGCTTTAATTAGGTAAAATAGGAAAAATTTGCATGCCTCTGAAAATTGCATTTGTCTTGATTTAATAAGCAATTGCTACTTGTCTGTAGGACTGCATGGACTAAAGCTATCACATATTGGCTAAAGAATTTAATAGAGCAGTAGCCTTTGTGACTGCCGCTTGACATTCAGCCTTGACAGTACCACCTGGATTTATCTAGGCAGTCAGACATATTGAGCTCTAGATCTTTAATGCGGAGTTGAGAAGAGGGGGGAGTGGTCATTTGTCTTCATGTTGTGAAATAGTTTTTGTTTCCTGCCAAAGACATAAGGAGAGAAGAAAGAAATCATGATCAGATGGCCTTGTTCAAAGTGTGAGGTGGCAGTGAGTGGGAACAAAGCAGAAAAAGGCATGTAAGGGGAGTGCATATGGGAAAACAAAGGACTACTTACTCAAAAGAGAGCTTAAGTTCCATTAATATGTATTGCATATCTTTAGACATTCTGCTGTTCAAGTATTGTGTTAAGTGGAGGAAAAACACTGTCACTGATTTGCATTTTGTTATTAATTCAGAGAAATGTTTTAAAAAAAAAGTAAGATTGTCAGCAAGGTGTCTTCGTGAATCTTTCGACAATAGCAACAGTTCTGTACAAGAACCAAATACTAAAAAAAAAAAAAAATCAGTAAAACGGATAGAAATGTAATTCAGCGCAGCACCCGCACTTCATCTTCATATAATGATATGGGCAAAGCCTGAATTCCAATGCACTGCAATGAATTATGGGATATAGTAGAGCTTGTAGGACTGCAGCTGCATTATACAGACATAAAATACCATCAGTTATGGTGTCCCATTAGGAAAAGATGATATAACACATTCCCTTTTTAATGATTTAGAAATGACACATTTCACTCACTAGATTATATACCTCATTTAAGATTCATCCTCTTCCTGACAGGAAAGGTTCTCTTAGATCTGTTTGTGGGCATCTCTGTTAAATAGTTTGCTAAATGGATCGCATCACAGTGCTATGTTTCATGAACAAACCAGTGTAGTCTCATGAATAGTGATGGACAAGGTCTATGAAAATCTGAGTTCTATTTCTCACTCTGCCATTAATGTCCTGTGTGACCTTGGGTAGGTCCTTTAACCCATCTCCGGATGCTTTTCCTACTTTTGTCTACTTTGTCTATTTAGACTGTAAATTCTTTGGGACAATGGCTGTTTCTTATTCTGTGTATATACAGAACCTAGCAGATGGCAGCCCTGATCTCAAGTTGGAGACTCTAGAGTTGCCACTGCAATGCTGTTACGAATAGGTCCACTTCCTTCAGTTCTGCATATTATTTAATAGGCTGCAAACAAGCCTATTAAATAATATGCAGACAGGCCACAGCTAGGACTGCTGTATAGGCAGGGGAAGTCCAATAGTTGCTAATTCTCTTTATTTTTCTGGACAAAGCAAGCAGAGGAGTATATTCCAGTAGAGTGAACTTTTAAAAACGTATTTTAAATTGTACCTTTTTTTAAAGCTTACGAGGAGGCTTCATAACATTAAAAAAACTCAGCTGGAGATGATATTGACTTGCTTTTATAATACAAATCATCCTAAAATGGGCCTCGTAATTTCTCTTACTGTGGCGTATCTTTCTTTCCAACAGGTATCTGCTGGTGCATCTATACATGTCTCTAAATATTCAAGGTTTAGCTTTAATGAAAAATGCTGTCTCTATAGAGAGTAAAGGTAATGGTTTATATGCAAATGTTACAGTGCTATCTTTTGAGTATCTTGGTAAAAAAAAAAAAAATCAAACCACAGCCTTCAGTCTTATTTAAATAAAAATAAAAAAAAATCACTTTCCTTCCAGAGATTCAAAAAGCTGAATATATTTTCCTAACTGATTGATGCTTTTCCATTTATTTTTAAATGTAATTTTCCTTGGGAAAGGAATTGTTCTCTTGAATATCAAGGAGGAAATATTTCCCAAATCATATGCTCTGATTGGCTGGTTTGAGCCTAATCAGATAGCCCTGTGAAGGGGGATGGGGGAAGCAGGGAAGGGAGTGATTTGTCACACTGGTTTTCTAGCCATTGCTAAAGAGCTGCTTTGTAATGCCAGCCTGCCAAATCTCCTGGCCACAATCAAATTATTCCCCCCATACACACACACACACATACACACCCTAGCCGTTTAGATCTATCACTGACAGAATAGTTATTAAACAAAAACTCAGCCCAGGGAATTATTAATCGCAAAGATTCATTTCTTTATCAAATGTTGTGGCCTAGAGGGAGAGCTCTTTAAGCCTTCTGAAAGACCATAGCACATTAATCACTGAAGGGGTGAGGGTGTGGGTCTGGCATTTTTAATGCCTGTCAGATCAGGAGGAGGAGATACTGGGATCAAAGGAGCTGTTTATTGTTTGGAGGTTGAAGATCCTCACTTTTCCCCATAGATTTTTGTGTCCTTTTTTTGTTTGTTTTTGTTTTTTCCCAAGCTTCTGGAAGCGTCTTTAAATCTTAGACCTACCAGAGACAGGTTACAACTCTGAGAGGCAGAGAACAGGATTTATTGTTCCTATAATCCGTGCACTGTGCCCAAACTTTCATCGGTGGCTGTTGGTTTTGAGTGCCCTTGTTTTTTAGATGCCTGACTTGAGAAAACAAGAATTTGGCTTGTGTGTGAGCGAACTATTCCAAATTGCAATGTCAATGAGAGCACAAATCCTTGGCACCTTTGAAAATCAGATCTAAATCTATTAAGTCAAATCAAACTGAGGCAGGCAAATTAGAAGCCATTTCTGAAAAATTTAGCCTAATATCCTAAGACTTTAACGTTTGGTCACCATATTTTTTGTTTTGTTTTTTTTTAATTATTGCTATGGCTGTAACTTGGAACATATCTATAGTAGATTGTCAACTTGTGCTCCTGTGGCTGGAAGCACTTACCCTGTGATTAGTTAAATTGTTAATTACCATTGACCTTGTTCACTTTAATGCTGTGACCTTTAACCCCTGTAGTAGGTGGAGAAGTGGTTGTTCCTGGCAAGGTTGAGATTCATGTGCTCCGCGAGGAGTGCAATGTAAGCAGCTACTTATCTGATATATATTTCCACATAAAAGGCTGGTATATCAGGCCAAGCAAGAAGGCTTTATCATAACCGCTTCAGCAGTCCTGCAGCTACATTACTGATTCTCACATTATCCCTTGAAGCGATTCTTCGAACTGGTTAGGCTGACTGGTGGGATTGCAAGTAGGAATCATTACCACTTATTCACATCATCGCCACTGAGGAGAAAACTGATCATTGGTGAAGGTGCTGAATTTCAGGAAACCTGTTCTGCCACCTACTTCCAATGTAACTTGAGGCAAATCACTTAAGAACTGAAATTTAAAAGGAAGTAAATACCCAGGATTTTTAACCACAACCAGTGGAAACTGAGGATACTCAGACCCTCTACAGCCTCTCTGCTTCAGTTTCTCCATCTATTAAATGGGGATAAGGCTTTCCTTTTAAGCACTCGTGTGAGATAAGGAAATTTATTAACTCTACAGAAATGGGCAAGAGACTGTAATCAGGATTTGCAAGCATACTGGGACAAGGACTGCCTTAACATGTGCTTTCACAGTGCCTAACACAATGAAGCCCAATCCTAACTAAGGCTTCTACAAAAAGACTATTTTATGATAAATAAATAATATAGCTATTTGTTGCTCTTTGGGGGCAGCAAATGTGGATGTTTATGCATGTGCATATTAGACCTGTAATGCCTTAATGCTCCAAGCGGCTGGGAAGAGACGAGAAACAAACCATGTTTTTTTTCTGGCAAACAGAAGGAGTGAGAGGGAAGACATATCATGTCAAATGGATTCTGAGAGAGCCACAAAACATTTATGGCATGTTGTCGTGCCATTGCAATATGATATTTGCATTGTGGTGGTGCATCAATATGTGAGACGATCTGTCTCTGTGGGAGTCTACCTCCCCCATGCTGCAGCTCCCAGCTCCGTAAATCTGAGGATCACTGCTTTTTAAAGTGACTCTTTTTGGTAACAGCATTCAACTTTTCTGGGTTTTAAAGACAATCTGGATGAATTAAGAACTAATGTTTTCCTGCTTGGGAGGTAGGTTATGACCGACTTGCAATCCCATATGCAAAGCATCATTTGCATCATCAGGTATATCATATAACAAAGTGTGTATTGGGGAACCATTATGAAATGTTATCTCCATAATGAGAAAAATGTTCAAGATGAGCATACAGGCTACATAAAATATCAAGTATGTTTGGTTTGTCTGCCAGGGAACCCCTGAAAAATCCATATATGGGGGGTGGGCCTTCACACTGCAAGTACTGTCTGTCTGTATTTATTTTTAATTGAATCATGCACTAAAGCAATTGCTTCTGACTTGTTAAGTGGGTCATCCCTTAGTGCGATACATTTGCTGAAGCATGAAGCAAAATCTTGTACTCTGGCAGTTTTGCCAGTTTACAATCTGTGAAAAAGAACATATACAATCATCACCCACTAACCCCTGAAATACGCAGGTTTTACCTTTCTTTTTAGAGTATATTATAGCTAGCACCTGGAGACTCTTTGAATTAATGGGATTTTGTTAGGACTATACCGTAAGACTCAAATTATTCGAACAGAATTTTTGCATTGGGGATTGCATGCTTCCTTTGTTCTAGTAAAGCTGTTTTCCTGCCTTTCAGCAAGAAGCAGTGCTGCATTTGTAAGTAGGGATACGTAATTGGGATCTGTAATCCTCTTATTAACAGATCAGAAGTGTAATGGATCTCAGGAAGCTTTTGAGCATGCTTAGACAGTCATTTGGTTGTTTTTTGTTTATGTAACAACTCTACTTCTGGTACCACTGTGCTGGTTTGTACAACACCCATGGTTTTCTAGGTTGCAAAGAAAGGTTGCAAATAACAGTTGGTTGCAAATACAGGCTTAGTATTGTGTTAGCAGTTTCTGAGGGAGTTCTCCAGCATCTACAAAACCATTACACATTGACTATTTTCCTTGATAATAACCAGTTACTGGGGCAGGAGCAAGACCTTAATTGGGGTTAGAAATGGGGTTGTCAAACAGGGTCAGGATTTGGGGAAAGAATGAATACAGGGCTTTGGATTGTGTTTATCTCTGATGTCCAGGAGCCTAAACCATTAATCACAATAAAAGGATCTGTTCTTTCCATTACGTCTTTTCATTGAGGTAACACTTCCTCTGGTGCCTGGGCTTAGACATGAACGATGAATAGCCTCTAAGGAATGATCCACTTCATGGTTGTGAAGGTACTCAAAGGTTTTACTACTGTAGTTCAAAGAGAGTGTAATCCTTCTTGTGTTTCTCAAGAAAACATGAACCCAGGAGTAATTTCTGTGTTTAGTATATTGATACCTAGTAATTTTCTGTTAATTTTTTTTTTCTTTTTTTCCCCCATCATCTATGAAGTTTCTTAGGGAAGCACTGACTGAACCGAAATAGCACCAAAATAGACAGAGGCCTCATTGTACTAGGCACTATTCAGCTACAGAGGCAGAAAGAGTTCCTGAATAACTTGTAATCCATTTAAATAGACAAAGGTTGGGAGGGGAAATAAGCACAGTGTGGGGAAGTGATTTGCCCACTGTGACTTAGTAGGCAAACAGGCAAATCATACTCGTAAACCCATCTACTCTTTATTGGAGCTCTAAGGCTAGGGACAGACATTACACATAAGTTTACTCACTGGTTTAAGTGATAAGAATCTAGTTTAAACCTGTAACATACCAGATGTTCAGTGCACATAATCTAGTTTGAAAATGGCTGAAACTGAGTTGAGATAAATGTGGTTGAATGTAGTATCAGACTTAACTGATTTGGCTCAAACTGGTTTATGTAATGTCTGTCCCAGACCCCTTGCTGGTTTAAGATAAACCAGACTCCCCCAGCATACCCGTATGCTCTCTGGGCTGGGCTGGGCAGGGCCCTCTGGTCCACAGCAGGGCTGGCCCCTCCCCTCTGCTCCCTGGCTGGAGCTTGGCAGAGACTTGCAGGCACAGAGCCTCTGCCTGGCTTCTTGCTGCTAAGCATGGATTATTCTCCCCACCCCTCTGATTTATGCAAACACCGCAGCATTAGCTAGCAGACCACATGCTGGCTACAGTCACTGCTGTGGGAGAGGACAAAGACAGACAGACTTTTCAGAGCTAATCAACAGGTAGCTTAATGTTCTTCCTTGGAACAATTGTTTAAGAGGGGTTTGGAGAGAGGCTTTGTTTTCTTAATGGGTTGATAAACACTGAGGGGTGATAAACATTCCCTGCTGGGAAGCTTAAGGTGGGGGGAGGAGGAATAATCAGAATGCCCTGCCTAGGCCTGGCCATGCCCCCACTCCCTCAGCTCAGCATTATGAATGGAAGGGAAGGCTGCTCTAGCACCCCCTGGCTTCTAGCCTGAGTCACTGCAGACATGTGCCTGCATTTCTAGAATGAAAAGGGAATGCCTATCCACCTTCAAATAGATTCAAGCTTTGCAGGTTAGACTAACCTACACTAACCTGCAAATATCAAATTAATTCAGCCTCATGTTTTTTGAATGTCTGTCCCTAGCCAAGAGGAACAGCTCCTTTATACTAGGGAGGTCTCTTTTTTACCTTCAGCAGTGGAAAAAATGTTAGCTCTAGATGGCCTGGGAATTTTAAACAGTGCATTACCCCAAGTTGCTCTTAGCTGCGTGAGATGACAGAGGGCCTAAACTCCATGGAGTCTGTTCTACACTAGAATTACAATTGTTGTGACTTCAGATGGGGAAACTTGGGGACCAGAGTGGTGATAGGAAGGGGGAGGGGAATTCCTTGTGTAGATATCCACTGACAACAAATTTTGCAAAATGAGAGGGTAGGCAATGAGACAATATTGAGAGATAATGGCAGGGAACTCCCAGCAAAGGAAAGAAATTTGGTAATATATGTTGGCAAGAGCATTTTGGAAGAGACAATGTAAACTGCACTTACACACATGCAAACATGTGCATTTGGTTCTGACTGAGCTGTAACTGCCCATGAAAAACTTCAGTGAAAATGTCAATTCAGTACGTAGCACTGGTCAAAAAAATAAATAAACGGTTAAATTGTATTAAAGACGGGGAGAGAATGATATGAAATTGTACCCATTGATGTTCCAGTTTCAGTTTAAGTACTGTATTCAGTTCTGATTGCTTCATTTCTAAATGGACATTGCGGAGAGCAATCTAGAGAAGAGCAAGCAAAATTATAAAAGGCATAGAGTGGAGAAGGGAGGGAGTCCATGCCAGATGAGGTTAAAAAGATGAGGATTACTTAATTTGAAAAGCAGCAAAGTAATAGAGAAGATAAGAGAGAGGAGATAATGAATTTTATCATGCCCCAGGGCATAAGTGCAAGGCTATTCTTGATGAAATATAAAGGCACCAGCTTAAAATGGATCAAATGCTCTGAATGCAGAATATTGGGCCAGATGCTTTGGTTTGGTCTTTGTGTTCCAGGCACAGCCCAGCAAAACTGAAGAGGAGAGAAATATCTTTAAATCAGCTTTCTCTTCCTTACTCAGTTGGACTGCAAGGTTTAGGCTGCTGCCACTACATGTTGTGAAGTAGCTTGTAGGGTTCTCTCTGCTATCATGGGCTAGGACAAGGATTCCCAAAGGGTGTCCCAAGGCACACTGACATGCTGTGAGAGTTTCAGAAGTGTGCTGTGAGATCCCTTTGGGGTAAATTCTGTCCAGCATCCTATGCCTGTCCCAGCTGCTCCTCTGGGAAGTACTGCTGCCTTTCCCTGTCCTTACCCTTCCCCAGGCACCAGCTTGTGTGCTGCCTCTTCCCAACCCCAGTGCTCCCAGCAGCTCACTCTGCTGTGAGCAGATGGGCAGGTGACCAGGCAGATACAGGCAGAGCCATGCTTTGCAGCCTGGCTCATTCCTCCCATGTTCTGGGGCTGGCAGGAGGGGCCACAGGGGTGGTCACCAGGGTGTGAGACTTGTAGAAACAGCCTCAACAGCAGGGGCTGGCCTTGCCCTCTGAGGTACAGATCAGAGGTCAGGAGCAGGCAGACAGTATTAAGAGCAGGGCATAGCATGGTGAGCTCCTGCCTCCGGTGCCTTTAAGTGGAACGGGATAAGTCACTAATTCTCTTCTTTTTTTTTCTTTTTAGGCTCAAGACCTCCTCCAGGGCTTTTCTGAATTTAGATCTAGCTCAGTGACATTCAACTAGGGTGCCATAAAATTTCAAGTGTGCCACAAATTTTAACCCAGAAAAAAATGTACCCCAGGTATCAAAAGTCTGGAAAACACTGGGCAGGACATAGAAAAGAAAAACAGTTCCAGTTAGGAGACTCGTGTTAAATTAGGCAGACAAATTAGATAGCAGGCTTGAAGTTTTGGACTTCAAAAATGCAATTTCAACAAGCTCAGGTCACTTGTAGGGAAAGCACTGAGGGACTGAAGGCAAAAGGAGCACATGAAGAGTGGTTGTTGCTTAAGGGCATGATCCTTGAAGCAGAAAGGAAGTCCATTCCCATGCAGAGGAAAGATAGCAGAAGGGCTGGGAAACCCTCTTGCCTAAACAGAGAAAGCATGGTCTTCTTAAGAAAGAAGAAAGAGACATACAGACAATGGAAGCTTGGGACAGGCCCTAAGGAGGACTATATAATAACGGTCCATACTTGTAGGGATCAGATTAGAAAAGCTAAGGCAGCGACTGAACTAAAATTAGCAATAGAAATCAAGGACAACAAGAAGTCCTTCTTTAGGTATGTAGGAAACAGGAAAAAACCAAATGGGAGGGTGGGGTCATTGCTCAACAATTCAGGACAGCTAGTTATTGGCACTCAGGAGAAAACTGAACTCCTGAATGATTACTTTGCTTTGGTATTTCACCGGGCCAAAGAGAAAACCATGCCAGATAGGGTAGAGAATGGGCATGGTAGGAATGACCACCTTCCTACTACTGCCGTAGAACTGGTGTGTGATCAATTAAAAAAATAGACATATATAAGTCAGCAGGACCAGGTAAGCTTCATCCAAGAGTGCTGCAGGAGCTGGCTGAAGTCATTGAGAAACGCCAGGCAAAACTCTTCCAAATCTCATGACACTTCAGAGAGGTCCCTGAGGCCTGAAAGAGGGCCAATGTTGTGCCCATCTTCAAGAAGGGGAAGAGGGAGGACCCAGGTAACTACACACCAGTTAGCTTAACTTCTTAATGATTTTTTCCAGGATTTTCCCTGGGATAGGAGTCTATGTGCAATAGGCTTACAGAAGGTAGGATTCTGAATGACAGCCAGCACTGCTTTGTCATGGGCAGGTCTTATCTTACCAATCTCATCTCCTTCTACAACAAGGTAACTCACCACCTGGATAAGACAGAGGAGGTTGACATTGTATACCTTGACTTCCAAAATGCCTTTAACCTGGTATCCCACAATATCCTCCCAAGAAAATGGAGGATTGTCGGCTTAACTGTATGACAGTCAGATGGGTAGGACCCAGAGAGTTCTAATGAACAAATCTATGTCATCTTGGGGAGAGGTGGCCAGTGGTGTCCTGCAGGGGTTGGTGCTTGGTTCAGTACTATTTAACATCTTTATCAATGATCTGGATGTGGGGGTGAAGAGCTCACTGGCCAAGCTCGCAGATGACACAAAATTATGGGGAAGTGTAGTCACACTTGAAGATAGGCTGCAGATACAGGTGGATCTATACAGTCTGGCAAGTTGGGCAGATCAGAACCAGATGAAATTCAACATCGAGAAATGTAAAATGCTCCTCCTGGGGTGAACAATCCTCAACACACCTACTGGCTTGGCAGAGTCAAACTGACCAGCACCACAAATAAAAGGGACCTAGAGGTAATAATAGACTATGGTATGAATATGAGCCATAAGTATGACGCTGTAGCCAGTAGGGCAAATAATACTCTGGTGTGCATCAATCAAAGCATCCATAGGCTGTGGAATGGGGTGAGCCACCCAGGCCATGGCCCAAACCAACTTTTAGCACATTCATTTAGCTAGCTATGCAGTTAAAAAAAAAAAAGCTATATAGTTTTAACTGGAATGACAGTTGCACATTTGTGGGTTATATAAATGAACATGCCAAAAGTTGGCTGGGCCATGGCCCGGGTGTCCCACCCCATTCTGTGGCCTACGGATGCATCTCAAGCAAAACCCAGGAAGTGATTCTTCCATTTTACTCAGCATTGGTGAGACTACCGCTGGAGTGCTGCATCCAGTTCTGGGCCCCACACTTTAACAAGAACATGATAAAGCTTGAGAGAGTCCAGAGAAGAGCAATCCGTATGGTCAGAGACTTGCACAACAAGCCATATAAGGAAAGATTGAGGGATCTGAGACTCTTCAGCCTAAAAAAGAGAAGGCTGAGTGGTGGCTTTGTAGCAGTTTATCGCTACATCAGGGGAGTACATCAAGGGCTCGGCAAACAACTGTTCACCAGGGTGCCCTTGGGGAAAAGCAGGAGTAATGGTAACAAACTCCTGGAAGACTGTTTCAGACTGAACATTGTGAAAAATTTCTTCACAGTTAGGGTGTCCAGACTGGAATAAGCTCCCTCCAGAGGCGGTGCAATTGCCTACCCTGGAAAGCTTCAGGAGGAGACTGGACAGTCGCCTTGCTAACCCCAGTTGTCTTTCCTGCCTAGCGCAGGGGGCTGGACCTGATGATCTTCCAAGGTCCCTTCCAGCTTTACAACCTATGAATCTATAAACTTCCTGTTTTCTGTATGACCTTGGGCAAATCCTGTAGTACAGCAGCATAACTAGGGGTGGGTGTGCAGGGCACCAGCTTGGGTACTGTTTTAGAAGGGGCTCCAGAATGGCAGCCCTCAGGGAGCTTGCGCCACTGGAGCTGCTGCAGCAGGTATGTGGGGAGCCCATCTCACAGCCACATCAGCCACAGCCCATGCTGCCAGAGCATGGTGAGCCACTGCCATGGCAGGTAGGACTATGTGCCACCTCCTGCCTTCTGGTGCTCAGCCCAGTACCCCCTCACACAGTCCCCTTCCACTCTGGGTGCCAAAAGAGCCAGCTATGCATTGGCTATTGTTGCTCTGTCCTTTGTGTTCCCCATCTGTAAATAAATTTGATCTCAAAGGTTGTTGTGAGATACAGGCAACAATATTTTGAGTACTTAGATAATGAGGACTTGATCAATTATCATATATCACAACTTCAAAGCTATTTCTTATAGACTGAAATTAAGTGTGGGCCTCAGTAGTTGCTGCATTTGGTACCAGAGTTCTCATCTGAACCCTGAATGAATGGTCTGACACCGTCCAGTATTTAAAACTTAGCAGCTACAGTAGCAGTTTGGTTTTGATTGATTCTTGCCTAACAGTTATCTTGCTTTGGAGCACTCCCTACTTATCAGACCCCACAATGGGCTCTGTTCTCCTTATTTCTAGCACTCTCAAATGTATTCAGGCTAGTGGTTGCCAACAGCAGTTGAATAAACAGATCTTTCAGGGTAAGTGCTTTTTCATGTTGTTGTTTATGTATAGAGATAAAACGGCATTTTTCACCTTTGCTATTGTTTGAACAATGTAAGCACAAATAATGCTGAGGATCACAATGCCCAGGTGTATCATGGGAATATATCATCCATCAAGGGTAATAGGAGTAGAGGAGGAGGAAACTCTCACAGTTTCATCATTTATGTATTTATGTATGAGATTGCAAAACTGTCTACACATAAGAGATAATATCTCACTGAAGCCCTTGGTTTACTGTCTCCAAAAATACTTTGCTCCTCACTGCTATTTGGCTCCACCCCTGCACAAGAAACAAGTCTGAGAGATTCAGAGAGGTAAAAGAGGCCAGTGTCATAAACTTGGAGCTACAATCCTTCCTCGGTTAAACAGATGTAAATCTGGAGTTATTTCTTGGGCACTGGGTGGGGGGAGGGTTTCCAGTTCTGTATTTACACTGTTGTGAGAATTTGCCCTTTGATTTGCAGCTTTCTTGCCATCAACCCTTGCTGTCTGATCGGCAGTGTCATTATAAAGCTACCTGATTGGGCTCTTCTCTTAGGACTTAATTAAGTCCAGGCAAGGGCCCTTCTAATTAAGGCTTCTGATTGAAGGAGATCTAGAAGCTTTTCTATGTACTTGAGTGTGAAATGGAGAGAAGAATTAGCAGAGAATTAACTCCTAGAATGCTGGGTTTCGTGTAGTTTATGGTGCCGCGGTAGAATTCAGTATCTAATTATTTCACAGATATAAATGAGGTTGACTTAGGAGTATAGTCAAAATGATTATACTGTCACATTGACAATATACTCTTATTGTATACAATGTAAGTGCTCTTTGTCAATGGAAAAGGTCCCCCAGGTGATTGGGACAGGTGTGAGAAGTAGCCAAGAGGTTCTATCACTATGGGCTGCTTTACCTGGGAAAACAACTGTGCCCTAAGATAGGTCACCTTCCCATATACACAGTCTGAGCTTGTTAGGGTGTGCCCCAGTGAAGTATGACACCCCCAAAACAGATAATGTAGCTCAGGAGGGCCTATTGGAGGGATCTACTGAATTGAGAGCAGTTGCCCATGAATTTCATAGGCAGAACATGGGGCCTAGCAGCCATTTTGTGGGTGGAGCAGGGTCTCCCACATCTCTAATTGGCTGAGGGGCCCCAGTGACCCTGCCCTTCTCTGCGGATTGGCTGGAAGGGCTGCCTGTCATATGGCCCGCCTCTCATCCCTCATCGCTGATTGGTGGAGAGGGGCAGGGCCACATGACAGGCAGCCCTAGCAGTCAATCAGTGGCAAGGGTTGCGGGGGCAGCAGTCATTTTGCTGGCAGCCCTTCGACTGTGCAGCCCCCCCGCCCCGCCCATCTGGCGAGCCGACATTTTATTTTCAGTAAGGTTTCTCTTCTCCTCCCCAACCCCCACAGATTTTGCAGGCAATGCCAGAATTCATGAAATCTGTAAAATCACAATTCCTTGCCTCTATTTGTTGGTGCACCACAGTGCACCAATAGGGTTGCGTGATCGGTCAGCAGACCCAGGTGTTGACTAGGTGGTTGGGTGAATCTCACTCTTCTAGTCTGCCACAGCAGGGTCTGCCCTGTGTGGCCCTGCCCAGCTATAGGAGCTAGGCAAGGCAGCGCTGCACCAAGCCGTGTATCTTGGGGGGTGGAGAGCGAGTGGAATGGTGCTTCCCTCTGCCCGCAGGAGGCTTTGCCAGAGCAGGCATAGCTTGACTCCCAATATGCGTGTACTGGGGGAAAGGGAGGAGTGACAAGAGCATCAGGGTCTATTAGGGAACCCATCCATAAGGCCACTGCCATCTGAGTGAAGCTGATGCCTCTGCAGCTATGGCAGAAGCAGCAATAGCATGAGAAGGTAAGCCTTCCTTTCCCCTCACCCACATGTCCTCCCTCCATCCCAACCCACAGTGACTGGCAAACACCCACTCAGGATGCACAATGAGCTCATTATGCTTGTGATTCACCACCCTAAGGTACTTAAATTACCTCCATTTCAGGGGTTATTATGCAGTGTAGGCATGTCTGTATGTAAAAAGTGAGGCTGCGGGGGGAAATAGTGCCATAAGATACGGTATGAAAATTTATAACACATCAGCTACTGTGCCTTATCCTTCCCATGTAGAAAAGCTCTGTAAATGCTGAGAGTTGGGCCTGTGGCAGTCATGCAAACCATTTTGATGGCTTGCTTACCAAATGTGAATGTGATGTATATCTAATGAGATGTCTCAAAGAGAGTACAAAGGGGGACCCTTTGTGTCCATATGCCTATGATGTATGGAAATGTAAGGTATTGTAGAAGCTACATTTAAAAGATGAAGTAGAAGCTTTAAGAAGCAGCTGCCACACATGGGGTTACTGCCACACTTCTAGCATGATTGTATAGCTGCAGCAGCAGCCTTCCTTCCCCACCCCCCATGTCAGCACCCAGGGGAACTACTCCAGGTGCCTTACCCTAGCTGCATCACTGCTCTTCTTCTATGCTTTGGGATAGTTAAAAAAGGGAGCTACAGGGCTGCAAAGTAAAAGGCACTAGACAAGGGAGGTGTAAAATGTTTCTGGTGCTACAGCTGCTACTGAAGAGCACAACCTATTCAGAAGAAATAATGTTCTCCTTAACCAAGAGTCCAAACTATTGGTAAAGAAAATTAGGAAGTTGGGG
>NW_017728949.1:4811322-4824914 GCF_001723895.1 Crocodylus porosus | reverse complement strand
TTGCTGGGGTCGTTTGACCCCAGTATTCTTTCCTGCCATGGCAGGGGGTTGGACTTGATGATCTGCTCAGGTCCCTTCAAACCCTACTAACTATGAAACTATGACATGATTAAAAGCAGGGTATAAACTGTACCAAAATTTATTAGGTGGTGGATCTGTATGTGGTACATAAAAAAATATATATATGAACATTATATATTCACACAGTGCTATAAGTATGCATGATGGGAGTTGGTGGGGTGCTCATGTTCATGGGTTAGCACCCCAACTTTGGTTGCAAAGCATTTTTTTAGTACATTACCCTAAGCTTATAGAGACAGGTTCATTTATTTCCTCATGGTCACATATCTGGCTGCAGGGGCAGGAATGGGATCAGAACTGTCGAATTAACTTTCGGCCATCTCTGTGCTTGCAAGCTTTTTCCATACTTCAGCAGAGTGCAGCCTTCATTAGAACAGTCACGTTAAACAAACAGATGAAGTGCACATAATATTTTTACTTCTCAAAATCTGGACTACTGTGTGCCATTAACGTTGAGTCATTGAAATTGCGCCAAAATGAAATATTATACTGTGGTGTGCCAACATTTAAAAGTCTTTGCTAAGGTTTTAACAAGCAAAAACTTACCATCCTCAGCATTAAAGATTTAGTGTACAAGAAATACAAATCTGTTATGATACAACATGTCATGAGTGGGTGAAAACATGACTTGGTATCCATGTGTAGAAGCAGCATTGATGGCTGAAAGTTGAAGTCTCAAAAGTGCAAACTGGAACTAGAATGCAAATTTAAGTGAGAATAATTAACCATTACAGCAAATGACGAAGGGATGTGGTAAATTCATTGCCTTCAGTCTTTAAATCAAGATTGGATGTCCTTCTAAAAGAGAGGCTGCTGTTGAACTATAAATTATTGGACATGATGAAGAAATTGCTGGGTGACGTTCTATGTACTGTGTTATAGTCAAGAGGTGAGAATAGATGAGTATAGTGGTCCCTTCTGACTTTGTAATGCATGAATCTAATGTTAGCTAAGTGAGTTATAGTTTCAACAAAGCAGTGAGAGCTTATGAGATCCACAGTGTGAAATATTAGACGTGCATAATCTTTTAATTAACATTGTTTAAAAACCTGCTTGTAAGGGGTATTTGTGTTTTTTTTCCATAGAAAGTTGCTTTCAAGTGTGCAGCCATGATTGTGGTACCTCAGTAGCAGCAAAGAATTGACTTCAAGCGGGGATTTGAAGAGTGAACTCTCCACCCCCTTCTCACATCTTTGTAAGGGTGTGCTTTAGAAAACATTGAGGTTTTTTTTCCCCTTTCCTTCTTGTCTTTTTCTCTCTTCAGAGCAGTGTAGAGGGAAACATTTTATAAAAAGAAATGGCCTTGAGTTTTGCTTTGAACATAGTGAGTTGTCTCATTTTGATGTCTGTAAAAGGACTCTACGGTTGCATCAGTCCTAGATAGCCTGCTCTCAGGGATCACTTTTGGACTGTTGACTCCATCATCCCCAGCCACAGCTGTTGTGGTCAAGATGCAATTGTTCCTGATGTACCCAGAGCACCAAGAATCACTTTCTAATTTAGTCGTTACCTCCTGTTTTTGATGTAAGCTTTGCTGTTGCTAGAGACTTTGGAGCTTTCTTACAGCTACATTGTCAAAGCCTAGTATTCTTGGGGTGCAGACAGAGGTGCAGCTCCCCTCTGTAACTGAGAACACTTTCCAGGAAAAGGTCTGAGTTACAATGATCCCCTAAACTAAGCAGAAGTTCACTGTTGTTTCCAGGGGGAGGGGAATCTAGCAAATTAGGTTCTGAGAGGGAGCCTGTGGATGGTTTCCCTTAGCAACAACCCATCCTCTCTGCTTGCCTGTCCCTGTTTCAGAATGTGAGGGGGGAACGGGAAGAGAGGGAATGCATCCTAGGTGGTGTGCTGGAGGGTGAGATGGGTGAATTGAAGCCTCCTCACCCTGGGGAGGCAGGGGGCTGCAATACACCTAGCCCACCCTCCAGCAGGGGCTGAAGAAATCTGAGACCAACTCCCTCCACTCCCTTTCCCCCTTCCCAGTCTGAAAACTGCTCAAGGCTGGGAGGCAACACAGACAGAAGTTACAGAAGATGCTCTGTTTTGAAACATCTTCATCTCATTACTCACACAATGGAAGTTCAGATTTTCTCCTGATCATCTACTTTTGAAGTGGTCTGCAGCCATGCATTTGTGTTTGGTCACAGCTATAGATCACTTTTTGTGGCCAGATCAGGCATAACATTGTCACTTCTGTCTGTGCCCTTGGTAGCCTCCTCTATGTGTCAGGCACCTCTGAGCATACCAGATGGGAGTTGCATTGTGCTAATGGTCTAAATTTTAGAGGTACTGAACACCTACTGCATCCACTTATTTTAGTGTTATTTGTTGGTGATCATTATTTTTGGACTCCAGAAGAGAGAGATTGGCTACAGCTTTAAAAATGACAAAACATGAGAGAATTAGTTGTCAGGAAGGATAGAGGAGTTAACGTGGGGCTTATAAGCTCATTAGACTGACCCCTGCTGTCCCATATCTGAGTGATGGGCCAGAATCCTTAAAAATGTATTTTTAAAACTTAAATGTTTTTCACTTTCGGACTGTGGGGAAATCTTAATCAACCAAGGTAGTTTACCCAACTTTACCTAGGACTGGATGGTGTTTAAGAATATGTGGCCCTAGTCTGCTTGTCAAACCAAGAGAGCTGTTAAGTAGTTGATCCCAAAACTAAATATAATGGAAAGGACTTGATATGTCTTCTTTTCAATCAGCTCCTTGCTTGAAAAGGATTGCTTTAATTCCCACCCCCCACCGCCGGTATGGTTAGAAGGTTTGGTTCTTGCAGTTGAATTCTTCCATCTGTGATCAAAACAGTCTTCCAAATATGCTTGTACATTTCTCTGCATTGTCTAAAGTAACTGTGCTTTCTGAGCTATCCCATCTTCCAGTCCAAATCCACATATAAACCCACTAATGCTGTGCATATTTATGAAAAGGTGCTTTCCCACAAGGACAGTTACCTGCACAAATTTGTATCAGTTTTACTGTCTCCGCTGCTCTCTAATCATTACGGCTTTGCAAAGGTACCAATATGACTTTATATAGATTCATAGATTGTGGGGATGGAAGGGATCTTGGAAGACCATTGGGTCCAGCCCCCTGCACCAAGCAGGAAAGATGGCTGGGGTCAAGTGACCCTAGCAAGGTGACCAGTCCACTCTCCTCTTGAAGATTTCCAAGGTAGGCAATTGAACCACTTCTGTAGGGAGCTTATTTCACAGTCTGGACACCCTAATTGTGAAAAAGTTTTTCCTAATGTTGAGCCTGAAACTGTTTTCCAGAAGTTTGTGACCATTACTCCTGGTGTCTTTCAAGGGTGCCCTGGTCAACAGTTGTTCACTGAGCCTTTGATGTACTCCACTGGTGTGGTGGTAAGCTGTTACCAAGTTCCCTCTGAGCCTTTTCTTTTTTTAGGCTGAGTCCCAGATCCCTAAGCCTTTCCTTGTATAGCTTGCCAGGCAAGTTTCTGATCATATGGGCAGCTCTTCTCTGGACTCTCTCAAGCTTTATCACATCTTTGTTAAAGTGTGGTGCCCAGAATTGGATGCAGTACTCCAGCTGCAGTCTCACCAATGCTGAGTAAAGCCGAAGAATCACTTCCTTGGTTTTACTTGAGATTGATGTGCGCCAGGGTATTATTTGCCCTACTGGCTACAGCGTCACACTGACAGCTATATTCATACCATAGTCTATAATTACCCCTAAGTCCCCTTCATTTGTGGTGCTGGTCAGTTTGGCTGGTCAGTTTAGCTCTGCCAGGCCAGTAGGTGTGTTGAGGATTGTTTGTCCCCAGGTGGAACACTTTACATTTGTCGATGTAGAACTGCATCTAGTTCCAATCTGCCCAACTTGCCAGCCTGTCTAGGTCCACCTGTACCTGCAGCCTATCTTCAAGTGTGACCACACTCCCCATAACTTGTTGTTGTCTGCAAGCTTGGCCAGTGAGCTCTTCACCCCCACATCCAGATCACTGATAAAGACGTTGAATAGTACTACACCAAGTACCAACCCCTGTGGGACACCACTGGCCACTTCTCCCTAAGATGTCACAGATCTATTCATCAGAACTCTCTGGGTCCTACCCCAAGCCAGCTTCCACCCACTTGACTGTCTCACAGTTAAGCCCACAATCCTCCAATTTTCTTGTGAGAACATCATGGGATACCAGATTAAAAGCTTTTTGGAAGTCAAGGTATACAATGTCAACTTCCTATCTCTTATCCAGGTGGCGAGTTATATGATCATAAAAGGAGATGAGGTTGGTAAGATGAGACCTGCCCACAATGAAGCCATGCTGGCTGTCGTTCAAAATCCTACCTTCAAGCCTATCACACATAGACTCCTTAATGAATTTTTCCAGGATTTTCCCTGGGATAGATGTTCATCTAATTGGCCTATAGTTACTCAGGTTCTTCCTTCTCCCTTTCTTCAAGATGGTCACAACATGGGCCCTCTTCCAGTCCTCAGAGACCTCTCTGGAGTGCCATGAATTTGGCAAGAACCTTGCCAGTGGTTCTGCAATGACTTTGGCCAGCTCCCTCAGCACTCTCAGATGGAGTTCATCTGGTCCTGTTGACTTATATATGTCTATCTTTTTAAATTGATCAAGCATGAGTTCTACAGCAATGGTAGGCAGGTGGTCATTTCAACCCTTCTCGTTCTGTACCCTATCTGGCATGATTTTCCCCTCGCCCCAGTGAAAGACCAAAGCAAAGTAGTCATTCAGCAGTTCAGTTTTCTCCTGAGTGCTGGTAACCAGCTGTTCTGAGCTGCTGAGCAGTGGCCCCACGCTCCCATTTGTTTTTCTCCTGTTCCCTACATACCTGAAGAAGGACTTCTTGTTTTCCTTGATTTCTACTGCTAATTTTAGTTCAGTCGCTGCCTTAGCTTTTCTAATCTGATCCCTACAAGTGTGGACCATTGTTGTATAGTCCTCCTTGGGGCCTGTCCCAAGCTTCCATTGTCTGTATGTCTCTTTCTTCTTTCTTAAGAAGACCATGCTCTCTTTGTTTAGTCAAGAGGGCTTCCCAGCCCTTTTGCTACTTTTCCTCCACATGGGAATGGACTTCCTTTGTGCTTCAAGGATCAAGTCCTTAAGGAACGACCACTCTTTATCTGCTCTCTTCACCTTCAGTCCCTGGTCACAGAGTGCTTCCCCTACTAGCAACCTGAACTTGTTTAAAATTGGATTTTTGAAGTCCAAAACTCCAAGTCTGCTATCTAATTTGTCTGCATTGTGACAGACAGTGAATATAATGGTTTCATGGTCACTGTCGCCCAAGCTGCTCTCTATGTTTAAATTGGTTGCCAGGTCATCTCCTGTTGCCAGGACCAAATCTAGAACAGCATTACTTCTGGTTGGCATGTATACCTCCCGAGTCAGAAAAAGGTCTTCAGTGCAGGTCAGGAGTACAGTTCCTCCCAAGAGATGTCCGGATAATTGAAGTTGCCTGTGACGACCATGTTCCATGCACATGTGGCCTCTGTCAGTTCTTGGGCGAACTCTAGATTGAGTTTTTCCCCTGGTTTGGTGGTCTGTAGTATACACCTACAATTAGGTCTCTTTCGCTGCACCAGAGGGTTTCAATACATTCTTCTTTGGAACTGATGTCAGGTATACTGATCCTTTGCATAGAGAGCTACCTCCACCTTTCTTCCCTACTTAGTCCCTTCTATGAAGGACGTAGCCCTGTATGGCTATACTCCAATCATGGGAGGAGTCCCATGAGGTCTCCATAATCCCTACTAGGTCATAATGCTCACTGGGGAGCAGGAGGGCTAGCTTCTCCTGCTTGTTCCCCATGCTCCTGGCATTAGTGTACAGGCACCTGAGTCCTCCTACTGAGGCCCTCAACTTCCTGTCACTCTTTAAAAAGAACTATTCCCTCAGCTCCCATTAGAGTGGCTGTCCTAGTGTACCTATCTATGGAGCTTTCTTGCATGTCAGTCTCCGGTCAAGCTCCAGTTGGTGTTTCCCTATCCCCATGCAACCTTAGTTTAAAGCCCTATCTAGAAGATCAGCCATCTTGGCCAAGAATGTGGGGACTGCACCCTTAGTACAATAGTGTGCAGTGGCAAAATAGTGCTATGGTGGGTGCTGTGCTGTTGAAAATGCAATCCTTCAGATAATACAAAACACTTTTGGTCACTAAAAAAATCCAGTGTGCTCTTCACTAGATACCCAAAGTCAGCTCTAGATGCATTCCAATTTGGGAAATTAGGGTGCCTATATATAAGCCAGGAGGCTGCACAGATGTGCTGTAATTACAGTGCATTGGAGCAGACATGATTAATCAAGTCTGTTGGAACATGGTAATTGCTGTGCTCCAGCTAGCCCCTACATCTTGTGTATCAGTGTCCCTGCACTTCAAAACAGTGGTGGGGACGCTTTAACTAAAGCTCATTTGACGAGTGGCTCTTGGCGCCACTCTAATTAAAGCGATCCCCTCCACCCGGTCCTGGAGCATGTATAAAAACGCCATCAGAATCTGCCTCCCTGATTCTCCCTGAAGTTTCATTTTGATGCAATATTCTTTACCCCCTGTCCTAAAACAATGTGTTGTGTAGCATTGCTCAATGCATCTACACAGCTGGTGTCACCTACTTCAAAACACAGTAAATTGCATTTGAATTATCACTTTGTAACATACTATGGGATCTTTCCCATAGTGAACTATATTTTAATCTTAAATGATCCTAAAGCATTATACAAAAATATATATGATGGATAATGAAATGGACTCTGTAATTGTGGGTCAAACAGGACCAGCAATTCTACCTCAATTTCTGAATGTTTAACTTTTGAGACTGCAAAGAAGGGCTTAATTGTCAGACAGCAGGAGCTCAGCACTTCAAAAAAATCAGATCCCTTTATGGTATGTCAGGTGGGGCATCTCTTTTGAGAAACACTCCTAAATGACAAATTCAGTGTTGAAAATTTTCGCCCCATTGTATTTACATTATTATTCTTTGCACATCTCCACCCTTTCGTGATCATGGAAACAGTCTTTAGTCTCTCAGTCTTGCATGTCTAAGCACTGTTTTTAGTCACGTATTGGTACTGTAATGCTTTAAATATGTAGCCCCTAATATTGTCTAAATGAAATCGGTTTGCCTGCTCTCCTCCCTCCTTTCTTGATGCTGATCTTCCCTATATATTTGACTTTTATTTCCTTTATACGTCTTCTTTTCTGTTCAGGTGCATAGTTTGTTATATCACTGTAAACATGCTTTGCTACTCATATTAAGGAAGTTCAAAGCTATGTATATAATCTGGCAACAAAAAATGTATTTTTCCCTGTTCTTGGATTGTAGGTGTGTTTGCCTCATGAATAACTAAACAATATTTTATTACCATTTTTATTTTACATTTTAGATGCTCAAAGATTTTTTTAAAATTTCCTACACACATACAAAACAAATCTGTAACACATCCTTTTAGCTTGTGTCTATTACTTGAACTTAGAAACAGAAAGTTGGGTAATACCTGTCATAAATGTCGGTGCTACTTCCTTCCAGCATGTTACAAAGTAAATGTACTTTCATATATAATGTTAGATTATATTCCTTTGGCATGGAAAACCAATATGTTAACTTATCTCTCTAGTTTACTGTATGGCATTTGTGGTCTTTTGCTTAGGTATATAATGAGACCAGATGGTCCAGTACTAACTAAAACTTATTTTGATTCTGAATCCCACACATACTCCTACACCTACAGCTGTATTATGTTCCTCTGAATGCCACAGCTCTGCACTACTACTGGCATACATGCATGTGTTTATTTTGTGCAATTCATATATGTGCTGTAAAGGATGCTCATCCATGTTCCCCACAGATATAGCAAACCAAGATTCCCCATTCATCTTCAATAAAATTCCGTTCTTACTATTACATGTACTCAAATCCATGGGCAGAAAAGTGAACTGTGACATTTATCCCGTAAGTCATTGGATTCATGTTATTTGAGACTAAGAGAAATAAATGAATTCCAAAGTCAAGGGATCTACTCTCAGAGGACATTCCCTTTATTTAGAACAATGTGGCTTCAGCTTTGGAGCCTGTAGGACTGGGCTGAAGCTTGGCTGCCCTGTTGCTCTATAGGTATGGTGACCATAATATTTGAAGGAAATCTTGAACAGGGTGAGGTGCACCCTCTTCCCCCCCCTGACCCATGGCTCCCAGAAATGGGACCAAGCAGGATAGTATACATGTGCGCGCATGTGCACGCGTGCACACACACACACACACACACACACACACACCCACACACCCCATTGCTCCTTTCCTGTCCCACCCCGACTCTGCTGTGCAAGCAACTCTGCTTACAGCACAGCAGAGTGTGGACCAGGGAGCAGCCCATTGGCTGGGCTCCCTGGAGAAAATTGAAGCAAAAGTCCCAGATTGGCATGAACTCACCCACACATGGGTAACTGGTGCCACCTTAGTCAGGGAGGCATGTGCTCCCCCCAGTGACCAGTCAGCATCTGCGGGGGGGTCCCCCTGCAGCCAATCTCACTGACCAGGAAGCAGCCATGGCACTCCCAGAAGTGGCTGCCGTGCTCCAGGAAGTGGCCCCAGCACTTCATCTAGTGCTCCCACTCCCTGGCTGGCCCTCAAAGAGTGGGCATTGGTACTCCTGCCTGCCCCCCTGCCCATCACCTAGGTGGGGAGGACAGCCTGTTAGGGGTGCATCAGCACTCTCAGGGGGTGCAAGTGCACCCCTGTGCACCACGTACGCATTGCCACTGCACCCACACATGCCTGGCTCCTGAGTTGGGAGGCAGCATATGAAGGCACCTTTGTGCCAGTTGGATCTTTTGCTTCAATTTTCTCCAGCTGCCAGGATCCTGAGACATCCTCTGAAATCCAGGACTGTGCCAGCCAATCTGGTTCATATGGTCACTCTATCTATAGAGGTATAACAGACCAAATTATATGTTAATCTTCAGCTAGAAGTTTTCTAATTATTCATGCAGATCATGGACCATTGTTCATATGCAGGTAACATTTAGTAATTCATATGTACCCAAAGTTAAAGCTACACAGGGTCCAGTTTAGTTGATGGGGTTCTGCCATTGATTCTAATGGAAACAAGGACAGGCCTTCTGCAGGATAGTAAAACAAATGAAAGGGAATGGACGTCCTCCAGTGCTGGGCCACAGTCTTCTCAGGGTCTGTTGACATAGCCTTTCTCTGCCTTGTCTGCTCAATATTTACTCTTATTTCCATAGATTTCTCCTCGTACACTCTCTCTAAATCCCTTCCTTTCTCTAGACTATAATCTATTTCCCCTTCCCTACTAAATTCTTCTTTAGGATCCACTCTCCCATTCCCTACTTCCACTTTAATATGATGCTTTCTACCCATTAAAATGAGTCACTCTATCACTTGTCCCATTTTAGAATATATTATGGAGCTTTCTCATTCCTACTTCATTTTGCCCATTAACAGCCTCTTACATTCTAAGCTGCACCTGAGCCTCTGTCCCAACCCTGACCAGATGGTGAGCTGTGTGCATCACTCACAGATTCTGATCACACCATCAGTGTGCTCATCTTCACTTATCTACGATACAATAAAATGCCCAGCAAGCTTCTTTAGCATCATAGTCTTCTTTTCTCACCCCTATGTTCTTTTTCTTTTTAAATTCAGTACTACAAAAGGTAGGACTTGGATACTTCATTTCTTTTAAGCTTGGGAGGTCAGGTACTTGGCGAGCTTGATATATGTGTGTGTCCTGTATGTTATATTTAAATCCTGAAGAATCTCCCTTTCAAATGCTGCGTTCAAAAATATTCTAGATATTTATTTGCTAAAAAACCTTACAGATAAAAACATAATATAAGTGTCGTCATCTTCTGAAACATGGCTGAGCCATAACTTCCTCTACATTCATCTCATAAAGGTATTGATTCTGCCCCTTAACAAGGGTATATTTATATAAGCATTACCTAGTCAATTGCAGTCCATTTCAGTGGATGGAGTGGCCTAGTAATTGGGAGATGCTGCAGGGAAGGAAATGCTGAAGGAAAAAACCCACACAAAAGAAGAAATGGAATGGAGAAAAGAATGAGGAAGAATAGGGCCAGCACACAAGGCAGTGCTCCTAATGGTGAATTTTGTTTTCCAACTGAATAATGTTGAAAGCAGCAATAAGATATTGATCTCCTAATAAATAATAACAAAAAATGTAGTTATTACAGAAAGGTCAAATTCTAGCCTTGGCCTTTCTGCAAACCTCCTATTGGCACTGGGGGACATGAGAGAGAAATGCACTGAGAGTGACTGCCTGGTCCTGAATTTATATGCACTGAATCACGGACCATAACTAAAATGTATTTTTCCAAAGAATGTGCTTTGAAACTCTCCTAAACACCTCCATGATGGTCCTGAAGCAGTCACTGCTAGGCATTTCTCCTACACAGATTTCCCAGACGTTTACAGTAGCTGGATCTTTTCCTAGGGTACAAGATGAAGTTGTCTTCATTGACTCTTTCTGTGATTTAATTAAAATATTTCCTGTCAGCCAAGTGTTCCTAATTCTGAGTGTGTTGCACTAGCCAAAAAGAGGCTACCATCCAAAGCTTATCCCAACCCATAATCAGATTAGTCAGGTCTTTGGCCCTGCCAAAATATACTTGTGCAAGACCCTAATGGGGTTGGACACCAACCATTATCTTCTTTGTCCATACAGTCTGCTAGAATGGTGCTTGGTGCAAGTTAGAGCAATCCACAAGCTACTTTATTTTACACTCTAGCCATGAAACTTCAGTAAGGCAAGATACTAAGAATTCTCACTCCCATGAGTGATCCCTAATCATAGAGGTAACCCTATTGAAGTCAATGGCTAAGTTCATATCATAGAATCAAAGGCCTGGAAGATCATCAAATCCAGTCCCCTGCCATGAGCAGGAGGTTATTGGGCTCAAACAGGCTCAGCGAGGTGCTTATCCAGCCTCCTCTTGAACACCTCCAAGGATGGCAACTACACCACCTGTGCTGGGAGTGTGTTCCAGATTCTAGTTACCCTTATGGAAAAGAAGTTTTTCCTTATGTCCAGCCTAAATGTTTTCCTCAGTTAGCTTGTGCCCATTGGTTCTTGTCCTCTGAAGGGGTTCCTTCCTGAAGAGTTGCTCCCCTAGATCTTGGTGCTCACCCCTGATGTATCTGTAGGCTGCTATCAAGTCATCTCTCAGTCTTCTCTTAATCAGACTGAACAGACCCAGTTTTTAGAGTTTCTCCTCATAGGGCCTATCCTCCAGGCCCCTAATCAAATGGGTGACCTTTCTCTGTACCATTTCAAGCTTATCCACATCCTTCCTGAATTGTGGTGCCCAAAACTGGACACAGTATTCCAGCTGTGGCATCACCAACACTGAATAGAGAGGCAGGAGCACCTCCCTGGATTGATTGGCAACACATTGGCTGATGCACACCAGTTCTATTTGCCTTGCTGGCAACCTTATTGCGCTGTTGGCTCATGTTCATCTTCTGGTCAATTGTTACCTCCTGGTCCTGATCAGATGCTGTGCCAGCCAGTGGACCACCACCCATTGTGTAGTTATGGTGAAGGTTCATCCTACCCGGATGTAGGACCCGGCACTTTTCCCTGTTGAACCTCATCTGATTCCATTCAGCCCGTAGGACCAATCTGTCAAGGTCATCCTGGATCCTTACCCTATCCTTTGTTGTCCCTGTGTTTTCCCACAGCTTGGTGTCATCTGCAAACTTAATCACTGCACTTTCCACCCCCTCATCCAAGTCATTGATAAAGATATTAAAGAGCACCGATCCTTTGGGGACACCAGTGGGGATAGACCTCCAGGATGAGGCCTTCCCATCTATTACACTCTCTGGGATTGGTCTAGGCCAGTACCCTCCAGTTTAACTGAGAGAATCTCATGAGAAACAGAATCAAAGGCTACACTGAAGTTTAAGTAAATGATGTCAATCTCATGTCCCTTGTCCAGCTGGTTAGTTACCTGGTCACAAAAGGAATTTCAGGTTTCTTAGGCATGACCTACCCTTGACAAAACTGTGCTAGTTGTTTCTTAATACCCCATCAGTTATGAGCTTGTAATTGATGGCCTCCTTAACATTTTTTTCCTCCAGGACTAAAGTCAGACTAACTGGTCTATAGTTTTCAGGGTTATCCCTCTTCCTTTTCTTAAAGACAAGTACCATGTTGGCCCTCTTCTAGTCATTCTGGACCAGTCCCAAGTTCCAAAACTCTTTGAAGGAATCAGTTTGAAGGAATGAGTTCTCATCCAAGTTTGATTGATTTGGCATTATAATAAGGACAGTATGAATAGGGAAAAAATCATTCATTATATTATGATAGACATGTACAGGGTTTGTACTAGGGGTGTGCAAAGCAGGCCCTATTCAATTTGGATTCGGCCCGAATTAGGGACGTTGATTCAATTCATTGATTCAGATCACTGTCCCTGATTCAGTTTATAGTTTCATAGTTAGTAGGGTCAGAAGAGACCTGAGCAGATTATCAAGTCTGACCCCCTGCCATGGCAGGAAAGAATGCTGGGGTCAAATGACCCCACCTAAGTGATTATCCAGCCTCAGCTGAATCTGAAGATTTGATGCCGATTTGGAGAATCAACGATTTTGACATAAACACAGCTTTAAAAGTTTTTTCTACATACTTTGAGGTAGCAGGTGTGGCTCAGGGCAGATGGAGCATCCCATAGGAGTGCAGGAGGGCTCTGCCTGGCTTGGCAATCGGCCTCAGGGGGACCCTGGATGCCCTCCCCAGACCCAGAAGGCACCAGTCACTGAGGTGGCGGGGGGAGGGGCTGTGCACTCCCTGCCAGACCTAGAAGCAGACTGGAAGTGCTTCTGGTCACTTCCAGGTCTGCTGCCAAGTGTGCTGGGGAGCGCCCCCATGCTTCTGTGGGACACTCCATGTGCCCCAGCATTGCAGCATTCATGAGCCACCTGCTACCTAGAAGTATGTAGAAAAAACATTTAAAGCTGTCTCTATGTCTGAATCTCTTTGATTTGATTTTGGGGGTTCTGATTTGATTTGGAGAGATTAAAGCGTCCATGATTCAATTCAGATTTGGAGATTCAGCCACCAAATTTGGCTGAATCTCCACCAAATCGAATCAGGGACTGAAGCTTTGCACAGCCCTAGTGTGTAAGTCCTGCCAGTGACCACTTTATAAGAAAATCACTGAAGACAGAGTGACTAGCATTCCCTGTCATCCCTAGTTGGCAGGTATTGAGGCAGCATGGTCTAATGGGTAGGTGCCTGAGTGTGGACTGCACTTTATTCCCATCTCTTCCTTACTTCATCTCTCTGTAAATAGTGCCCTTGGTGGCAGTTAGCACAGCAAGAGGAAATGTATAGCCCAGCCTAGACGGATGAGCAGAACATATACACAGGTAAGCAACAGGGGCCAGGGTAATGCTGAAAGTAGGGGGCCAGTGCACACATCCACAGGAGGCCTCAAATGCCTCTACACAAATGCTCATAGTATGGGAAACAAGCA
>NW_017728949.1:4806457-4810522 GCF_001723895.1 Crocodylus porosus | reverse complement strand
TATTAGAAGGTGCTACTTCACAGTCAGGGTGGCTAGGATCTGGAATCAGCTTCCAAGAGAAGTGGTGCTGGCTCCTACTCTGGGGGTCTTTAAGACAAGGCTAGACAATCACCTTGCCGGGGTCGTTTGACCCCAGTATTCTTTCCTGCCATGGCAGGGGGTCAGACTCGGTGATCTGCTCAGGTCCCTTCCGACCCTAGAAACTATGAAACTATATCTAAATGCTCTGTATGTTATTTTTACCCAGACATGGTTAACATGAGAAGCTTACCCTAAATTTTTGTCCAAACTAGTTTTCAAATTTCACTTTAGTCAGCATATTACATGCCAGTCTGTTTTTCAAGCCTTGGGCCTCACAAGCTAAGGCTCCTTTTCATACCCTTGATATTAAGAGGGCCTTAGCCTATTACTTTCACAGGACTAAATCGATTCATAAGCTTCAGTGCTTGTTTATAGCCATAGCTGAGTGATCTGAAGTCACAGCTATTTCTGCCCAGGGGCTGTCCAGCTGGACTTCAGACTGGGTCAAGCATTGTTATGTCAGACAAACTGTGATATAAGCCTGCTGTACCAGAGCTCAGGCTATATGCGTTGCTTCTGTATATTGTGTTTCCACTGGTGACTTGCAGAGCAGGAACACAGCTCAGTTCATGCTTTCACCAAGTATTGTGCTATTGTCATACATCAAGGAATGGAGCGGTATGCAAATTGGTGCTTGCCTAGGGGGTTCAAGGCCCATGTTCAGATTTGTGGGCACTACTTTGGAGTGGCCTACATGTGAGAATGTGTGTGTGAACAATTATTGAAAAGAGAAAGGGAAGTTACTTACTGGTAACTGGAGTTCTTTGAGATGTATTGTCAGCATACCACATTCTGAATCCCGTTCTCTGTGCCCTCTTCCTTATACTCTGCGGTTGAGGGGAAAATGAGGATCAGGATGTGTGTTCTGCTCTCCATTTTTTATTCTCTTGATGTGGGGAAGGGCTGGGAGCAGGGCTGGAGAACACACTACAGGTACTGTTAATACAAAAAAGCCTTTGGTAACAGGCTGCTGGTCTCTGCATCCCCACATATGAGAATGTGTGTCTGGACAATACATCTGGAAAAAAGAAACTGTGCTTACTGGTAAGAAACTTTCCCTACCCTGAGCTGGTGAGAGGATAAAAAAGATTATGAGATACCCAGATATTGATATGTTTTTAGTACTACAGTATCTACAATAGACATGCCCATAGCGAGTACCTTTAACGCGCTTTGTTTTGTTAACACACTTTTGTGGTAATTCTTCTCGGAGAACGGAGCACGGCAAGATCACTGTTTGAATTAGTGGTATTCGTGGGCATTCAAAGCTTATGCACGAGAATTCATACTTCTCCATGAGAAGCTTGGTATATTCATGTGGCATGAATGCATATGCTGGGGAAAAGTTAGGCCAGGTAGCTGCTATTTGAAATGTAGGTCTAGGTTTCACCTCCCTCTCAAAGAACTGCATTGACATGGTAGCCCCGTGGGAGAGCAATTTAAAATGAGCATTTCTGTGACCTCAGATAGATCAGGACTTTTCAAGGGCTTTGAGCAGGGAATAAGCAAAGTAATGCCAAAATCATTGCAAGAATCTTGCTTTGCTCCCTCAGTCTTACCTCTGTGTTTGTGTGTTACAAACAGAGAACTACAGAATTCTAAGAAGTCGTTGTGGCTTTTCTCTTGACCTTTGAATAATGAGGACCTTTGTATCTTTCCCCCCCCTTTGTAATACCTCAATCTGTCCTTTCCCCCTGAGAGTTTCCTAATCTATGTATCGGTGGCAATCCTATAATCCTGTATAATTGTATTAGTCTCAATAGCAGATTAGCTCTAAGTGCCCCCACAGACAAGGAGCTGTCAGCTCTGCTATTGTTTTCCACTTAATGTGATTCCAGGCAGCAAAGAAGAAAAGCAGCTGAGAGCCCTCTGTCTCACATTACAGCCCACAGTTTCTAAACCAATTAAGGAAAAGGGATTTACAGTCAACTGGGTTAGGGGTTCTGTTTATATTATCCCATATTTCTTTTTATAATACCTTCCATTTTCTATCTGTCCTTGTAATCAACTATCATTTTCTCTGTCTTCTGAAACACCCATCTATCTCCTTACCTATCCATTTAGCAGTCCATCTCACTTGTATTATTTCAGCCATCTGTCTGGCTAATTTTACCAGGATGCTTTATTGCATATTTGTTTCCAAGACACATGGCATAGGAAGCATATTGTGTAACACTATTAAAACCAATGGCTGATCTCAGCTAACTTTCGAAATGACCTCACTAATGCAGGCACATTTTGTGCTGTGTGGTCAAGTAAATATTTCAGTCCTGTAAGCAAAAGCAACCTGCAGGAATGCTTATCAAAGAGCCAAGTGAGTTTTGAACAAGATGGTCAGTCACTCTTACACAGGGGAGCAATGCCCATAAAACTCTATAATCACATTTGGTGTAGGAGGAGAAATAAAACTTGGCAAATGGGATAAAACAGCATCAGTTCACAGGTAGGGACGTATATCTGGCCAACTAATCTAGCAGATTGGAGTGGCTCTGATATTTGCTGACATTAAGTAGTACTTCCTTTCTGTGAGGAGTTGCACTGACTTCAGTGGGGTGTGTTGTAGAGTAAAGTACTGCTTCTTCTGAGAAAGGGGATCAGTATTCGGGATTGAGAGCTCAGAGATTATTTGTTTCTCAGCCTTTGAAAAATGCAACACATCCAGTACCCCGTAGTAACTTTGTCCATGCAAGGTAAAAAAAAAAAAAAAATGTAGTTACCACAATCTACAGTGCCTGGAATGCCTCGGTTAATGCCCTGCTGGGGAAGCTGACTTGAATTCCTAATTCAAAATAAGTTCCCACTCTGAGACATTAATTCATTCAGGTGACCATGACTTTTATGTGTTTTTAACTGATGATGTTAGACCAGCAAATACCTTACTTTGTATTGTTTTTAAGGCAAAAAATAGTTTGGGGGAGTGTTTTTACTTTGAATGGGAATTTTTCTATTGAATTCCATTTTTCAAATATTTCTCCCCCAATCAGTTCAATATTTAAACAGGTTTAAAATTTAAATCTCACTATACAAATCCACTTAGATTTTTAAATTACAGTAATACTTCACCAGGTTTCATTTTTAAGGCAAAGCAATATGTATAATTCATTCCATGAATCTTAGATAAGTTTGGTATTCAGATACTGTGCAATTTTCTGCTATGCAATGACTTTACAGTTGAGGTGAGCTCTTCCACTTCAGGCAGTAGCTTTATTACAAATGGTTTTAAAGAAATAAGAATGAAAAATGTGAAATGAAGCATGCTGGAGAATACAACTAAATGGCTCTTGTAGGAATCCTTTTTGTTCCTGTAGTGTTCTTGACACTTCCAGCCACGATAGTGCAAAATGCCACTCCCTACAGGAATATATTTTTGTGTAAAGGGTTCAGTTTATATCACTTCTAAACAATACCACTAGAAAATTAAGACAAGAAGAGCAGCATGATTGCAGGTATGAAGGGTTTATCTGAAGGAGGACAGATGAATTCAGTTAGGCCAGTTTTAGAAGCAACTATTCAGCTTCTGAATTTTTGGATACCCAACTGGAGACACTTTAGATAGCTCTGATTTTCAGAAGGTGTATATTAGTGATTTGTATTCTTTTCACAAAAAAAAGCAATATGAAGAAACAACATGGGCACTTTAGACTCCATAAGAACCATATTTATTCACTTTACACAAGCATGCAAAGCCTAACTACATATATACAGAATAGATACTCTGCCTGGTTTCTGCCCTATTCTGAAATATAGAACCACGTAAGCATCGATAAGAATCATAGAATTAATGACTGGGAAAGGACCTAGACAGATCATCGAGTCTGACCCCCTGCCATGGGCAGCACTGGGGGTGGGAGGGGTCATAAGACCCCAGCCAGGTGCCTATCCAGTCTTCTCTTGAAGACTTCCAGGGAAGGTGAGAGCACCACCTCTCTGGGAAGCCTGTTCCAGGCTCTGGCCACCCTTACAGTGAAGTAGTTCTTCCTAATA
>NW_017728949.1:4797064-4805944 GCF_001723895.1 Crocodylus porosus | reverse complement strand
TTCACTTTACCCCACAGCTTGGTGTCATCAGCGAACTTGAACAGGGTGCTCTCCACACCCTCGTCTAGGTCGCTAATGAAGATGTTGAACAGCACCAGCCCAAAGACCGAGCCCTGGGGGACTCCGCTGCCCACACCCTCCCAGGTCGACATCCACCACCACCCTCTGGGTTTGCCCCTGGAGCCAGTTTGCCGCCTATGTGACTGTGAATTGGTCAATGCCGCAGTCCCTCAGCTTGCCCACCAGAATTGGGTGGGACACTGTGTCGAAGGCCTTCTGGAAGTTCAAGAAAATGACATCAATTTCCTCCTTCACATCTAAGCTTTTTGTTACCTGGTCATAGAAAGAGACCAGGTTGGTCAGGAAGGATTGGCCTGGCATAAACCTGTGTTGGTTACCCCTCAACATCACTTCCCCTGCAGGGCTCTCACAAATGTGGCCCTTGATAATTTTTTCAAAGACCTTCCCCAGGATAGAAGTGAGGCTGACTGGCCTGTAGTTGCCAGGCTCTTCATTCCTCCCCTTCTTGAAAATAGAGACCACATTGGCCCTTTTCCAGTCCTCAGGGACTTGGCCGTGCTAATGGTTCTGCAATGACACCAGCCAATTCCCTCAGTACCTGCGGATGAAGGTCATCTGGGCCTGCCAACTTGGATACGTCTAAGCCCTCCAGGTAATCCTTAACTAGGTCTGAACGAGGGTTCATAGAATATTTACTATGTTTTTATACAGTATAGTAGGTGCTTAGTATCAAACTCTGGTAAATTGAGCAGGCAGATCATGGAAACACCCAAAATTAGCAATCACTTTAATTTTTAACCTGATTTCTTCATTTAGGCTGGGGATTTTTTTTGCCTATTTTCTAGGAGTGTTAGCTTTAATGTAGGTTTCCTCTGGCATATCCAGCCCTACTCAAAAACCTTGGCTTGATGTATGCTAACAGATATATTGTTGTTAGCATTGGTGCAGTTATGCTGTTTCTGGAAAATAGGCACAAGATTTACTAGCATAGACACAGTGAGTTGTGAGTGTAGCTGCTAAAGCTTTCAGGCAGTAGCAATCTGGAAAAATTGATGTTTACAGAAAAATCCTGTACTGTTCATAATTTGAAGATGCTGCTGCCATGGTATATTTCTGTCAGCTTGCCCAGAATGAAATCTCTCTCTGATAACCACTGAGGGTAGGAGCTTCCAACTCATCATTGGAAAGCAAAATTAATCGATGACAGAAATACTCAGCTGGCAAAGAAGGGATGGATACTGGGAAGACTGCTAAAGGGATACTCATTCATCTACCCTAATGGTGACCTTCAGAGGAATGGGTTAGAAACCAGCCACCCCGCATGCTTACAGTCCAAGAAGAAGGCCTGCATTTTGACATGTCTGGTTTATATTCGAAGTATCAGGTTTTTGTGCTGGAAAGCTTGTTTAGAGAATTATGCTAACAGCACTCTAACAGCACAAAATGTAAGCAAACAGAAAGTGATGTTTTGTCCAGCAGCTTAGACAAAACCCACAAAGAATTTTGAAGACCGGGCTGGAGTTTTTTTCTTAGATGTAAAAAGAGCGCTTAGCACACTGATTCTTAACCAGGGTGCTGCAGTACTGTGTGGTGCTTGAGATCCTTTCATGAGTACCACAGGGTACTGAATAATGTTAGCACTGTTAGGGGTGCAAACATAATTCACAAGAGAAACCCAGAGGTTTCAAATATGAAACTGTAATGTTAACATCTTCCTGACCAGCTGTGGTCCTTCTAAGTTTCTTGCAACAAAAGAATTGCTCTATTATTTTTCTTTAGCATCAATAAAAAGTCCTTTTTCAGATATGTGGGGAGCTGGAGGAAAAGCAAGGGCAACATTGGACCCCTGCTGAACCAGATGGGGCAACTGACAACTGATGCCCAGGAAAAAGCCAACCTATTAAATGGGTACTTTGCATCAGTCTTTCATCAGTCCCATGGGACGCCCATGCCCACTACAGGACAGGGAGGTCCACGTGAGGGAGATTCCCTGCCCTCCATTAAGGCTGACCTCATGAAGGAACACCTTGAGAAGTTGCATACCTTCAAGTCAGCCGGCCCTGACAATCTACACCCCAGGGTACTCAAGGAACAGGCAAACATCATAGCCCAGCCTCTGGCACAGATCTTTGAAATCTCCTGGTGCTCTGGTGTAGTGCCTGAAGACTGGAAGAAAGCCAATGTGGTGTCAATCTTCAAGAAAGGGAGGAAAGTGGATTTGGCTAACTATAGGCCAATCAGCCTGACTTCTATCCTGGGGCAGATCTTAGAAAAGTTTATTAAAGAGGCCATCCTTAATGGACTGGCCAATGCCAACATCCTAAGGGATAGCCAGCATGAGTTTGTTGCGGGTATGTCTTGCTTGACCGATCTCATTTCCTTCTATGACCAGGTGGCCTATCATCTGAACAAGGGAGAAGAGATTGATGTTATATATCTTGACTTCAAAAAAGCCTTTGATCTGGTATCCCATGATCATCTCTTGGTGAAACTGGCCAATTGTGGCCTTGGGTTCACCATGATCCACTGGCTAAAAAATTGGCTCCGTGGTCAGACCCAGAGGGTAGTAATAGATGGAAGTCACTCATCATGGTGCCTTGTGACCAGTGGGGTCCCCCAAGGCTCTGTCCTTGGACCCATATTGTCCAACATCTTCATTAATGATGTAGACATTGGAATTGGAAGCGGACTGGCCAAGTTCTCCAATGACACCACTTTGGGGCAAACCATCCATACCAGAAGATAGGTGGGTGATCCAGGCTGACCTGGACAGGCTCAGCAAATGGGCGGACAAGACCCTGACGGTGTTTAACACCGAAAAATGCAAGGTTCTCCACCTTGGGAAGAAAAACCTGCAGCATCCTTATAGGCTCAGCAGTGCTATGCTGGCACTATGGAAGAAAGAGACTTGGGGGTCATCATTGACCACAAGATGAACATGAGCCTGCAATGCAATGCTGCGGCTACTAAAGCAACCAAAACATTGACTTGCATCCATAGATGCTTCTCAAGCAAATCCCAGGACGTCATTCTCCCGCTGTACTCAGCCTTGGTGAGGCCGCAGCTGGAGTACTGCGTCCAGTTTTGGGCTCCAAAATTCAAAAAGGATGTGGAGAAGCTTGAGAGAGTCCAGAGGAGAGCCACGCGCATGATCAGAGGTCAGGAAAACAGACCTTATGACGACAGGCTGAGAGCCATGGGGCTCTTTAGCCTGGAAAAGCGCAGGCTCAGGGGTGATCTGATGGCCACCTGTAAGTTTATCAGGGGTGACCACCAGGATTTGGGGGAACGCTTGTTCACAGAGTGCCCCAAGGGATGACGAGGTCAAACGGTCATAAACTACTACAAGACCGTTTCAGGCTGGACATAAGGAAGAATTTCTTTACTGTCCGAGCCCCCAACGTCTGGAACATCCTGCCATAAGAGGTGGTTCAAGCACCTACATTGAACACCTTCAAGAGCATGGATGCTTATCTTGTTGGGATCCTATGACCTCAGCTGACTTCCTGCCCTTTGGGCAGGGGGCTGGACTCGATGATCTTCCGAGGTCCCTTTCACCCCTAATGTCTATGAAATCTATGAAATTCAGTAAAAAAATTTTGAAAACTAAAAGCTGGCATTTTCTGAGGGGTGCCTTGAGTCTGAAAAGGTTGAGAACCACTGGCTGAGAGGGTTGTATGCATTATTCTAATTGATTTTCACCATAGGATTATAAGGATGTCAAATATGTTCTTTGGTTTGTTCGGGATTTTTTTTTTAGGCGGAACTTGGTGTATGTTGGGGCATGCTTATGTATAACTGCATTTGCCTGGGAACCTTAACTGGCTTGCTTCTTCCAAAATGTTACTCTGGCACTAAAGTGAAAGTTAAAAAAAACAAACAAAATGCCAACAGTTTCACATAGGTTAACTACAAATCCTGTCCTCTACTACATGCCAAGTGTCTTGATTCTCCTATGATGTCATACTTTCAGTAACTCTGCAGTCATCGTGTGTTTTTTTCAGGATATACACAAACTGGGGGGAGAGAAGGGAGAAGGGTTCACCTTAAAAAAACACATTTTTCCTCATCTACGTGTCACAAAAAAATACAAAATCAATTATTCTCTCTCCATGTGAGTTTGTGTTGGGTCTGTTTGTCTTAAAATTTATTAACTCAAATTCTACAAACACTTGTGAGAAAAAGCTCTTTGTTAAATGGTCTGTTAGTTTGATCCTGTCAACTGGTGGCTGAATGTCCCCATACTAGTTCTCTAGTTTTCCAAGGAATTTCCTTTCTTCCCACAAAGACCAGTGTTCCTTTCTATTACAAAAAATCCCTGGATAGTTTTTAAAAACAAGAAGACAACCTTTCAAAACTTCTCTATACATCCAAATGGATCCAAAAAAGAATAGACACCATTGTTCTCAGTTCCCTCTTCCATGTCAGCTCCAGAAACACCTTAAGAAACCAAATCTGTTAAATCAGCTGTGATTGGCACAACAGTGATTTTTATCAAAACATTTTTGGTCAGTGAAGAGATATTTTCTGGAAAGTCTGATCCTGTGGTGAGGTCCATGTTATGAAGTTAAGAAAATTATTGATGAATGCAAAAAACAAGCTTTTTTATATTCAAAATACCCCAAAATAATATGAAGATTTCACATAATATGCTGAGTAATATTTCAAATGTACCACTGCCTACTTTCAGTTGTGCTCTCATTTTTGTTAACCTGAAAGCAATGTTCTTCAAGATTGCATTTAAACTTTTTGAACACATAAATTAAATTTTATATCTTGGAGCTAATAGTTACCATAAAATGCAGAAGTGATAAAAACAGGCACCCATAAAAGTGGAAGTTTTACCTTGATTGTGATGAAGTTATGGCTCTTCTTTATGACATATCTTTTCTAGGTTGTAAAGTCCATATATTATATGGCGTATGAAAGCACAGTGGACAGCACACAGCAGCAATGGAGCACATACCACTAGAAAAAAATTGTGAGTAAATGATTTTCCATTAGCTAGTGAATGCTGCAAATATTCACCTTGTATACACATCTTGGTAGATATTTAAAGGGACAATGTCAAGTAGTTTAAAGTACTTCAAACATTTTTTTTAAGATTGAGGGAATATATTTTAAGATTGAGGGAATGAAATAGGATAAAAAGGGTGATAGGGAATCAAATTTCACTTTGAACAGGAATATTTTCATCATTTGCTTTTATTTTCAGAGAAAATGTTTCCCCTTAAATTTGAAAACATCCCCCCAAACCTTAGAAACCCAAATACATAATGCCCTTTCTCCTCCTTCATAGAAGGTGGTCTCAGCTTTTTCTGTGTTATCATTTCTTCTGGTCTTGGGACAGGCTTCTGGGGATTCATAGTCACACCTTCATTCTGTAGGGCTTCCCCAAGAAAGAAAACGCTTTGGTCATAACAGTCCCCATGATAAAGAGTCTAGGGATTGGAGGCAGAACTTCTGAGAATACAAAGCTCCTGAATGTATCTGGCCTCTTGCCTGAATCCCTCTTGCACTGACAAGTTACTAATCTATGATTGCTATAATAGCTGTCTTCAATATTTTGCATACTACACAAGAAAGCAAAAGTGAACATTGATCATTGAACAGTGAAACATGGAGTCAGGAATGCTACCAGAAATCTATGCACAACTGGACAAACAAGCTGAGGTACCTAAGGCTGCTCATTATGCATTAGCTTACCCATTATTCTGTCCTAGAGTTTTGATGATGCTCACAATTGCTGTCAGGTGGTGTACTGGGAAGAGGGGAAGTCTTGTGTTCTATTTAGTTAGGGACAGATATTCAAAAAGCCTGAGCCTGAATTGATTCAACCTTTGCAGGTTACTCTAATCTGGCTGGACTGAACCAGTTTGTAACCAGACAGCCATTCTTTCTGGACTGAGGTAATTCAGGCACATGTCTGCAGTCGCTCAGGCTAGAGCAGCCCTCCCTTCCCTTTGTCAATGCTGAGCTGGGGGGTGGGGGGAGTGTTGCCAGGCCCCAGCAGGACGTTCTGATTAGAGAGGTCTGCTTGCATGGTCCCATGCTTTTCTTCACTAGCTGCTCAAGGAGCGGGAGTGTTGTCAGACCCCAGCCCTCTGCTAGCGTTCTGAGGCATGGCACAGTGTGCACTGCATGCAGCTGTTGATGATATGGAGTTTTTCAGTCTCCCTCCCTGCTTCTTTATACTGTCTGCAGCAAACTGACAGGCAAGAAAGCCAGCAGGGGGCTCACAACAGTGTTTATCACCCTATCAGTCCATTAGTTCAAACTCTTCTTAAGCAGCTTACCAGCTAACTTGTTGATTAGCTCAAAAAAAGTCCTAAGTGGTCACTGTTCTGTCTGCCTGTCCCAATGAAATTGAATAGGCACACATACAGATACCTCTCGGCATTAGCTAGCGCACCATATGCCTAGGGTCCGTAGGGCTGTTGTTTGTGCTGTGGGAGATGGGAGGAAGGGACAGGGGGATTTTTGCTTGAGCAGCAAGCAGGGGGGTAGGGCAGGAGAAAGCCAGGGAGACCCTGCTGTGCCTGGAGTCTCTGCCAGAGCTCCAGTGAGGGAGCAGGGGGAGGGGGGGAAGCTCTACTGTGGAGCAGAGAGTCCTGTCCAGCTCAGAGAGCATGCTAGGATGCTGGGGTAGTTTGGTTTATTTTAAACCAGCAAGGGGTCTGGGACAGACATTGCATAAACCAGTTTGACCCAAATCAGTTAAGTTTGATACTACATTCAACCAGGTTTATCTCAAACTGGTTTCAGCCATTGTCAAACTGGTTATGTGCACTGAATGTCTGTTCTGCTACAAGTTTAAACCAGTTTCTGATCACTTAAACTGGTTTATGTGTAATGTCTACCCCTAGTCTGTATGCTTATTATAATGAAGAAAACTCTTATCTCCTAGCTTTTAAGGCTGCAAAGCTAACCTCCCTAGTCACATCTACCACCATAAAGTTTCATACAGGTGTCCCTTTCTGTTTCTTCTAATGGAGTAACTTTCCTTCACATTTCTGCTGGCCCTTCTGGCTGTTGGGATAATTTAAATACAACAAGGGATACTGCCAGCATTGGCCAGAGCAGCTCCTCATCTTTCTGGTCCCCATCCAGCTCATGAAACAGCCATTCCCTTCACTATCTATCTTACTACTTGCTTTTGTGGTGCAAAAAGCTGCTCCATATTGCATTAGGATGTCTGGATGGGTGAGTACCAAGCATTCATTCCAGCTCACCATAGAGTGATCTGCTATTGTCCATGGCCTTGGCCTTAAGGCACTTTCTTTTTCTGGTGTTACTTACTGGTACCAGTGATGCTCATCTTAGCTGGTTACAAGGACATCCAGTCATAAATAGAAACATTTGGTAGGACTGAGTTTAGCAGGCCCTGGATCTCTTCATCTCTCCCAGTGGTCACCAGGCCTGCACACTGACCTTGCATTATCTGCCAGCATGCTAATGATAAGATCTCCAGGCACAGGTAGACGCCAACAGAATGCAGAATTCAGTCACTGCTTATAACTGGGAAAACAGTTCACAAGTGAGCTCCATGGAGTGTGCCATGCTGTTTTCACAGGTAAGTGGCTTTGATAAACTTGGCCAGCCATGCAGTGGAATGCAGAAAGGGGACTAGAGAGGTAATCTAATCAGTAAGTGATGTCCTATGGGATATGGGGGATGGACTATAAGTAGAAAGCTTTGCTCTTCAGAGAAGTCAGTCTAACATCTTTCATGAGTCTTCAGCTCTCTTACACCCCTTTTGGGTTGCTTTGTTTTGAGGTTTTGTATGTGTTGGGGTTTATTTTGCCTTAAAGAAATAAAACTAACCATACAAATCTCTTACATAAACTCTGTCAATAGAAAAGAGAGTTTTTCATTTATTGATTTCCTGAGGATTTAGATGGATGCCTCTGTTTTAGTACTGTTGTAAATTCTTCACAAATTGATGAGAGAATAGACCAATAAAAGTACTAAAGCAATTGCAACCTACATAAAACAGAATGTGCAGTACATAAGTAAAAGAAGAAAACCTGTAATGAGCAGTGTGATATCGCAAATACTGCTGATGTTGAACAGGGCTTTACGTATTGCGATTTCTGAGCAGTGGGTAAGCTATTTTACGCGATCAATGTATTTTATGATTTTAGCTTAATTTTGTTTTCAAAATGCCCTTGAATATATTTAGAGTTTTATAAATGTACTTGAAATTATTTAATTAATGGCTTATCAAAGTCCATCAGCCCATGAATTTCTCAGTGTTTGCTCCTGCTCTCTGCTTTGAATATTCTGTATTTAAATTTGCTATTCATGATGTGAGGGATTGCCTGAGTCATAAAGTACTTTTTCCTAAATGTTGAATGGATGACTTCCAAGTCCATTTATATTATATGTTCACATGAATATTAGATGTATTTGCATGAGTATTTCCTCTCTGCCATGCAAAAAGCTAATTCATGCAAATGTTTGCAGAAAGTGGCTGAAAGGATCGATAAACCACCATCAAAAAATCACTTTTATTTGAACAAATTTTTTTTCAGTGTTTGTCCAATCTTAGAACTTAGCCTAAAACACTAAGGAGGGGGAAACAGGAGAACCTCTGATGATTTTGCACTCTTTTCCAAAAATATAATGCTCATAACATTATAATTAATGTAAAGCGATCGCCATGGGTGAATTTAGGATGATATTCCATACATTTTTCTCAACATGTTTTTCTCCAGTTCAAGAGAAACTAAAAGGTTTACTAATATGTTAGGGGACCAGCATTGTTTAGTTTAAAAACAAAGCAAAAACAATGTAACTGTTGGAATGTGGACTACTTTACAAGATTATATATATGTTTAACCCCCCCCCCCCCCCCCC
>NW_017728949.1:4790498-4796964 GCF_001723895.1 Crocodylus porosus | reverse complement strand
CCACACACACACTAGGCCCAAAGAACCAAAATAGTCAAAGATATTGTGCCATTAGTCCTATAGTCATTATAGTTAAATGTATGTCTCTTATTTAGATTTGTAAAACAAAATTTAGCTCTCTTGACTATCTTGGCAGTGGATCCAATATAAGAAATTTCTACACCTTGAATTAATATCACCTCACTTTATTTAAGGTTTTTAGCTACAGCTAAAAACAGTTCATAGGGCTATGAAATAGAAAAGAAGCCAGGAATGGCTAAGAGACAGCAAAATAGCAGGCAGTAAAATAGCAGAAGAAAAGATTGTGTGAATAGTGGCAAATCAAGAACATTATAAGAATAGAGGGTCACTAACACCTTTGGAGTGGAGAGAGATTAGCAGGAATCAGAGAGATGCTAATGAGCCACAAAGTGAAATGATTCAGCACTTCCTGAATAGCAATAGTGTTCTTCCTCCCAGGCTAGGGACAGATATTCAAAAAGCCTGAGCCTGAATTGATTCAATCTGCAAGTTAGTCCAAACTTTCTAGGCTGAATCAGTTTGTAACCACACAGAGATCCCCTCTGGACTGAGGAAATGGCAGCACATACCTGCAGTGGCTCAGGCTAGAAGCCAGGGGGATGCTAGAGCAGCCCTCCCTTCTGTTCTACCGTGCTGAGCTGAAGCAGGGCATGGCCAGGCCCTGGCAGTATGCTCTGATTAGGGGAGTGGGTTCCGTCCCATCTTGATAACACAGCATTGATCAGCTCTGTTATCAGCATTTAGTACACCATCAGAAAACAAAGTCTCTCTCATTAGTTCAAGCTCTTATTAAACAACTTTTTCCAAGGAAGGGAACATTCCAAGGAGGGATATTAGCTGTTGTTTGGCTCCAAAAAGCCCTAAGTGGACACTGTCCTGTCTGCCTTTGTCCTGTCTGCCTTATACAGACACCTCTCAGCATTAGCTAGCATACCACATGCTAGCTACAGTCCGTGCTGTCTTCAGCAGTGAGCAGAAGTGGGGGGGGAGGGGCAGGGGAAGCCAGGTAGATGCTGCTGTGCCTGCTGTCTCTGCCAGAGCTCCAGTGAGGGAGCAGAGGGGAGGGGAGAGGAGGGGCCAGCCCAGAGAGCATGGCAGGCTGCTGGGGGACTCTTATTTAACTTAAACCAGGAAGGGGTCTAGGGCAGACATTGCACAAACCTGTTTGATCCAAATCAGTTAAGTCTGATACTGCATTCAACCAGGTTTATCTCAAACCAGTTTCAGCCTTTTCAAACTGGTTTATGTGCACTGAACATCTGTTCTGTTACAGGTTTAAACCAGGTTCTGATCACTTAAATTGGTTTATGTGCAATGTCTGTCCCTAGCCTCAAAGTTCAGGTGAAACAGGAATCAAAGTGAGGTGCAACTGCACCACATCACGCCCCTCCCGGATCTGCCTAAGGCCTGTACTTGGAGGAAAGCATGCAACTTTCTGATAAGATTGTTTTCTACCAATAGCAATATATTGTGCCACATTGTCATGATCTGTATTTGAAAAGAGTCATAAGAGTCATGTGACTCTGTGGGGGCTGCATTTTATACAGCAACCGGAAAATGCTAAAGTTATCCCCAGAAAGACAAAAAAATTCTTCACCAGCTCTGTAACAATTATGTTCTCTTTAATGTAGCTCCCAGTATGTAGGTATATTGTTTTTTATTCCCGCTTCCTTTCCAAAACTCTCTTTTTCCTCCTTTTCAAAATTAAAAGCATATGAATTCAAACTGTATCTCAGAGAAGCGGCCAAAAATCAGGCCGTAATCTTGTTCCTATGGTAGAGCTCTATTACTACTGTTGTTTGAATTTAGGAGATTAAAATCTCAATGAGTGGCTTTGCATTTTTTTACTTCAAACAACCCTGTTAAAAACTAGCACAATTCCTCAAATTCCAAAGCAAGGCAAGGTCCTGTGTCCTTCCTCTATTTTAAGTCTCCTCTTTAAAGTCCTGGAGACATTGTGGGGTGTGGTTTCTTATTTTACTGGTTACTTTATAACAAGAAAAGGGGTTATGTTGCTGGAGTTAAATATCACTTAAAAACTTCAAAGCTGCTCCTTTGAGAGGGGGATTTTTGACTTTGCATTTGGGTGGAGGACACACATGGAAAGGGTTACCATGAGAAATGGCCCTTCCCAGCTGCTGCCTGTCTTAAATTACTGTAGCAGCAGCAGCTACAATCACTTGCTTATGCCAAACACTGCTTTTTTGGCATATTTAAGCCTGCTCAGTTCCTTGCAGGAATTCCCACAAGGGTGGAAGGGATTACCAGCTTGTTGAGGCCTTAAAAAAATTAGAATGACTCTGGCAATTTCTGAAACTTAAGCCAGGACTGCAAAAAGGAATCTTACAAAGCTAACCACTACATTAAATATGAAAGAACTATTGCCTGCGCTTGTTTGCGTGGTTGCCTCTACAACTTAACACTTTGAGAAAGTCTGCTGTCTTTTTTGAAAAGAGAGGCAGTTTGTATTCATGAATTCTTTCTCCTGTATAGGATGCTCAGTTGGACTAAAGAATGTGTAGCTGTTGTTCAATGCTGTTTGTGACCAAGTGATAATTTCAGGATTTTATAAAATGATATAATTGCTGGATTTTTATATCCCTTAACTTACCTGTCACCTGAAAGGTTAATAATAGTAAGGGGAAAAAACCTGCTCAATCTACGCATTTAGCAATGAAAGTGTGTTTTAATTATATTCAGCTACCACACAAAAGGGTTAGTCAGTCAGACTTAATAAGACATAATGACTTCCCGCCCCACAGAGCACTCAGCCTGCCATGCATCTTTAACTCCAAGGCAGAATTGTATGTTGGAGAGAGGGAGGAAAGGAGGCATCAAAAATGGCACTAAGAATTATTGTAAACAGCCCTGAGTATCTTAGATAATTTTCAGACCAAGGAATACAGCCATAGCCATTTAACAGAGCCTAGAAAAGCTTCTGAAAAAAAGGCATTTCTCACCCTAAACTGTCAACAGTATCCCTGCTAAAATAATAGTGATTGTATTAGATCTTATGACACCTAAATCTGCCTTCTGATTCATTTTTGTGTGGACTGATGTAGAATTATTCTGTGAATGGCAGTTCCCATATTTCAGCTGATTCAGTCAGGCAGCATCCTGTTTTGCTTCTTTTTCCTTCTAAATCTCTAAAGGAAGCAGCAGGAATTACGATCAGAAGGTACAGTGCAGGAATTACTGGAGGAGGCTCTTTGACCATTGGACTATAAAAGGTCAAACTATGCCTCTTCTGGCCTTAAAATCTATTAAAGTCGTTGTAGATGTAGTAAAATAAAATTAAAATCTTAAAATAGTTTCTCTCTTTTTTTTGCTAAGTAAAGCCTTTCTCAATGATAGTAAATGACTTCTGAAAAGATCAAAAGAATTATTTTAAAATATCTTGCTTACTCACAACATTCATTATGATAATGTTCCATCATACTTAGCCAAGCTGCTCTCCCTTTGATCTGCTTCTGTGGCCTTTTGTCTGTTTCTGCAGTTAATCTACATTTTGTTGGTGTCAGAGGGCTGGGGAGTTTTTTTGGGTTTTTTAAAGTTGTATGCCTCTGTTTTGCTTTATGTAGTAGTAGCCCTTTTGAATTACAAAATCCACCCTTAAGACTGATTTTTAAATCAAGATTTAAAAACATGCCTCCTTTTATGAAAAAAGAAAGAGCATTTGATTAATTATTGATTAGTAGATTCATTCCTTTTCCTTATTTACCACCATTATTCACTGAAAATTATTTCCTGTAATACAGTACTTTATTCCACTGTTTGAGTTGGGATTTATTTGTATATCCAAGAGGTTTTGGCTTATTTTGATAGGGAGTGTTGTGGTAATTTGTTCTTGTCAAACAGTTTAGGTCGTGTTATATGACACATTACAAATGAGTCGCATTCGACAAAAGCTCCTTTCTTTAATATCTTCAAATTAGAGCTTCTCAGTGTCAGATCTCTTTTCTTCTAATTTATTTTTAGTGGATTTTAGTGCTCATGAATGACAGCCAGATTGACAGCCCTAGAAATTCCTGCCTACTATGAGAAGAGGACCTTGATATATTAGGCGTTGCTGAAACACAGTGGAATGACAAAAATCAATAGGGTATTGCAATTCGTGGCTATAAACTATACCCCACGGACAGTTTAGGTCATAGAGGTGACAGAGTAGTACTACACCTAAAATATTCCATGTAATCTAATAAGGTAAAATTTTAAGTTGAGAGGATCATGCAACAGAGTCTATATGGATTCAAATATAAAATTGTAAGCTTTCTCTGATGAGCACATTATTAAGGAAGAAGCCAAGTCAAATAAAATAGTAATAATAGGGGGATTACAACTAACCACATATAAACTATACTTGATCAAGTATTGCAAAGGGAAAAGATTTAGAGTAACAATTTTTCAACAGTTAAACAGTTGTTTCTTGAAGGACAGGCATCTCTTATTAGTCATAAGGAATTATAACAGGAGTTGATTTAAGATGGAACGATACATAAACCAGAAAGCAATAATGCCTTATTTTCATTAAGTTCAACATCCTCCAGGTACCAAAAAATAACATGGAGACACAATGTTTTAGAAAGGAGGAGTTTAGAAAAATAAAGGAATTGGTCAAAAAGTTCATAACAGTTATGGTCAAAAAGTTCATAACAGTTATGGGGAAAAGTCTAACCGAAGTGGAAGAATGACCCATGTAATTGCAGAGGAACACCCATGGTGACAAATACAAGGCAGTGCACCTGGAAAGGAATTATTTTTGTGCCTCAACTTCTCTATTTCTGCTATGTCTTTTTTAAGATGGGGCAACCAAAAGTGAATAGTGTTCCATATGAGAATTTGGTGTCCACTTACAAAATGCTACTATATTTTCACTGTTTCACTGATCTATCATTTGTGTTCACTTTTTTGACCAATGACCAGATGTTTTCCATTGAGATCTCATCAAGGATGCCTAGGTCTTTTTCCTTATTAGTTACTGTTAATTTAGGACCCAGCTGTACCTCTCACCCTGCCAAACCTCAAGTCTGACAGAACCAAAATATGCATATGTAGTTCAAATTATTTTTTTCTAATTTGAAGGTAACTGATTAAAAGTAATGTTATCTTTGGCTTATTGGAGGCCAGCTTGTCTCCCCCATTCAAGACTATGGCAGGGGAATTATTCCTATACAAAGAAAGGGAAATGAACAATCCTGAGAACTCTGATTGGAGGAATAATAGGAGGGAAGGGAGCTCATCAAGATGAGACCTCTTTCCATCAGTTCTGCTCTTACAATAGAGGTGGAAGTTTGGGAGTTATTGCCAGTTCTGGCTGGCCAAGATGAGCTAGAGATGGGTCAGCCCGCCAAGGAGAAACACTACCAGTGGCCTTCTGAAGCATTCATATCTTTGGACATTTTCAACTGGAATGTACTTTATAGAGTACTAGTTTGGGTGAGAAATCACACTTATTTAATAGGCTGCATAAACAAAAATGACAATGGAAGAAGAGAAGAGAGGGGAAAAGGAATAAATGAGGCATACAAATGAACAGTCTCTTTCTAGACTTTCAGTTGAATATGAGAAGTTTTGGGTATGGGTAGGGACAGAAATAGTGGAAATTTTTGAGGAAATAGTAGAAACAGGAGAGGCAGGGAAAGATTTTACAAGAGCCATTGGGATCTTACTCTTCAAGAAGGGGAGAAGGAATGCCAAGTATGCACAGTACCAGGTATAAGGATCTCTAAAGCAATCACAGAGATCAGAGATGCACTGTCCCACATCCAAAAGAGGAAAACATACACAGTCATAGCAAACCTAGATTAAGAAAAGTGTATGACAGAATGGATCATTATTACATATTTGAGGTGCTTGGAAAAATGGGGTTCCCAGAGAAATGCATACAGGTTTTTGTATAGAGAAGTGGAGAGTCACGTCCAAATTAATGGGTACCTAAGCAGGGCCTTTAAAATCCATACAGGGGTGAGGCAAAGGTACCCCAAGTCACCACTACTATTTTTGTGTGGCATGGAACAGTTTGTGGCAGTGCATCTTTGGTGCCAGCCACTTCAAGGGCTGCAGCAGACAGCCAACAGGTGCCTGATTAAGGCAGCCATTTTCAAGCCATTGTCATCGGTGAACCTAGCCAGTCCACTTCTGACTCTAATGATGTGGATATTGGAGTCGGAAGCGGACTAGCCAAGTTCGCCAATGACACTAAACTTTGGGGCAAATAATCCACACCAGAAGATAGGTGGGTGATCCAGGCAAATGGACGGATGAGAACCTGATGGTGTTTAACGCCGAAAAATGTAAGGTTCTCCACCTTGGGAGGAAAAACCTGCAGCACCCTTATAGGCTCGGCAGTGCTACGCTGGCTAGCACTATGGAAGAAAGAGACTTGGGGGTCATGATTGACCACAGGATGAACATGAGCCTGCAATGCGATGCTGCAGCTACTAAA
>NW_017728949.1:4734261-4790183 GCF_001723895.1 Crocodylus porosus | reverse complement strand
AGGTGGTTCAAGCACCTACATTGAACACCTTCAAGAGCAAATTGGATGCTTATCTTGCTGGGATCCTATGACCCCAGCTGAATTCCTGCCCTTCGGGTGGGGGGGCTGGACTCGATGATCTTCTGAGGTCCCTTCCAGCCCTGATGCCTATGAAATCTATGAAACAAAGGTCAGCTGGGCAAAGACAGCAGTTAGCTGCTTGCAGCCAAGGGAGAAGTACATGTGGCTGCCTTCGGCGTGGAACATTCTCAAGGTAAGGGCAGGAGCTAGGGGGATGACTTGGAGGCTCCTGGTCCTGGGCATGACCTAAAACTGCACCCTGCCGGGATAGGGAGGCGTGGTGGGACTGCTGGTGGCATGGCAGCCCCGTTCAGATACCAGAACTGCTCACTTCTCCAGTGAAAGGCAGGTCAGGGAGCCTTAATAACCCCAGCCCCCACAACATTGTGGATAAGGGGGCCAGACACAGATACAGCCACCTGGGCCTCAGGGAGTGTAAGACCCAAGGAAAGGAGTGGGGCCAGGCATGGCTGTGGCCACCTGAACCCACAGGGGTGAAAGACCTTGGAGGTCCCCAGGTAGTGAAGGCTATAACAGGGGTTGAGTAGTGTTGAATAGCACTAAATGGATCAAAAATTACCATAATGGACGCGGAGAACGGGATGGACTTGGAGAAGTTGGGCCTTCAATTGAGAGAGAGAGATCAGAGTGCTAGGGATCCCAATGGACTCTGAAGTGAAAGGTGATATAGTATGGAAAAAGGTGACAGCAAGGGTATGGCAAATAGTTTGGGTATGGTCCAGAAGGACTCTGTCCTTTGCTGGAAAAGTGGCAGCATTTAAGGCTGTGCTACTGCCAGTTATTCTATACATGGGGAATTATGTTCCCACTGACATGGTATCAGATAGCAAAAGTACAGAAGGAAATGTATGTGTTCTTCTAGAAGGCCAAAGGAGAACGGTTGGCCAGAGCTGAAGTGCACAAAGAAAGCGAGATAGGAAGGTAGGGGCTGCCAGACTTGGGATTGTTCATCTGTGCAAAATATGGAAGTACGAAATGCAAGGTGGTAATGGAGGGAGAGGAGATAGCAGCATGTATCACCTTATTTCATGCAGCTGCAATTTTAAGGAAATAGGGAGTATGTCAGACTTCTCTGAAGAGTACATGGGCACGGTAACTACCAATTCATTACATCAGGATGGAAGGATTCATGCAGAGGTATAAAATGGGAAAGGTAGGGCTGGAGGTCTTGAAGAATCATAAGAATTGGTGAAATCAGTAAAGCAGAGAGACAGGATGGCACCAGTAGGAAATGTCACAGAAGAACAAGTGAAGAAGGTGTGGGGAGCAGTAGTGGGTAAAAAAATAAGTGTGGATGGTTGTAAGAACTATCTTGCCAGTGAGAAAGATGCAACACGAGACTTGATGAGCTCAAGGGAGAAGTGCAAGGAAGAAAAAACAGTGGGATGTGTTTTGGGAGTGTACATATGCAAAGAGGGTGTGGGAGAGGGTCCACTGCTTTTTGAGCATCACCAAAATAAACTTGTCATTAGCACAAGAGATGGTACTATATGCATTCATACCAAAGGGCCCAGAGGAAACATTATTAAGGACTTTAATACCATGTGTTAAAACTAGTTTATGGAAAGTAAGAAACCTCAGGATGTTTAAGGGGCTGGCTTTCACTGAAAGAGAGCACCTGAGACTGAGACAGCGTGAACTGAAATACTACATCAATTGGGGCAAGAAAGAGATTGGAGTAGAAGAGGTGAAGAAGAAGTGGAAGAAAAAGGAGTGGACACATTTGCTTCACTAAATCTGCAGAGAGGACTGATGGGAGGCCCAGAGAGTTTCTGATGGTTACTAAGGTAAGTTTTCATGGAGTTCGGTTTAAAGAATAATATTTTTTGTGGAAAGCTGATGTAAGTCGTTTAAGGGTTTAATATATGTAGTTGTATATTATGAAGTCTTGGTAAAACAAGGATGCTTAACATGTGTAGCTTTGTGAGTGTAGGTGATAAGTGGGTTTTTAATTAAATTTGTAAAAAGAAAAAAAAAAGGTTTCTTTCAGCATGTTTGCCCCATATGGGCCATGTGTTTTATAGTCATGCTTGGTGTTGGCTGCATTCATTAAACTTCATAGTTGATTTCCATTGCTGAGCACATGCTGCTTTTTGGCAACAGTTTAATGATAGACAATGTACTTAATATTTAAAGACAATGTATTTCCTTGTGTGCAAATGTAAGATGAGGGGCTTTTTCTTCCATGCTGTTCATCTTGTACTTGAGTAAATGTGGTACCTGTAGTTTAAGAAGTTGTTCTGGTCATCTGCATATTGGTAACACCCACAATACTCAATCAGCTCACTGTTAGTATGTGTCTATGCCATTGTCTAAGTTTTGGGATTAAGATGAAAAGTTTGGAATGTGCACTGGATACGGGATTCTTGAGGTATGTGCAACAAGGGTGCTATATAAATGATATGAAATATAAATGCTCTGAAGTCATCATCCTCACTTTCAGCCCACTTGCTTATGCTTGCAAATAATAAATAGGGAAGTTGAGGAAGAAAAATACAAGCAGATCTTTTAACTCCATTGAAACATGTTAGGCCAAAAAGATGTTGGATACACAAAAACCAAACAGGAATATATGAAATTCGTGGTCAAATAAATAGCTATTATTGCTACAAAGAGGGAAAGAATGGCGGGTATGATTTCAGCTTCTGTATTCTTCTGATATTCCTAAGGCAAGAAAATGGTATGGGGGAGAGGAGGGTGCAGGTTGAATGACATGGAGCATTGATGCACTTATAAGGCCTCAAATTTCATAGCCTTGGTGCTCCTTTGACTTCATTCCCATCCCACATCTAACTAGCTGAAAGCTGTAAGAATTTGAGTTATTCCAAGTAAGGAGCTTGCCTGCCATTCTGCTCTCTGGCAAGCAGATGACTGCAACTGTATTGCAGATGGTTCTACTGCTTCAGCTCTTCATAATTTAAGAAGGGCTAGGGGGCAGGGAAATTAGCAGTTTCAGCATGCACACCACAGTCTCCAGCATTAGGTGCTGACCCTCTTTATTGTTACCGGTAAAATTAAACTGATGCGACAGTCATACATGGCAGGTTTCCAGCTCTCTGCTCTTCTAGGGGATTGCCCTTTCCTTAGAGATAAGGAGGACTGGATGCTTTCCAGGAGAGAAGGAAAACCCACTTCCAAGCTGTGTAGGGCTGCATACGAACCTGCTGCCTCTCAAGGAAGAAGCTTATTGTAAATGAAACATCAGAGACTGGAGAAATAAATCTAAGGTAATAATGGGGATCAACCTCTCTCTTCCTCAGCAAATATATTATTTCATCATGTATGCTAAACAATAAATGGCATTTATGCCTCTCCTATGCATACTAAATAGAGATGTCTGGCTTATATTTTATTAGAACAGTCTGACTGCTGTTTTGCAGATACCACTTTGTTACCAAGCAGTCCTGTGTAGGAAACATCCCTTGCAGAAATAAATCTGACATTAGGGCTGTATCGGTGCAGAAGGGAGAACTGACACCCTTTTGCTGCCCTGAGGTCATAGCACCGCTGGGAAAAATATTGTCAGATGAGTTATTCTAAACCTCAGAATAATGGAGTTGACAGCATCTTGCGTCTTTCTGATGTAAAGATTTAATTTTTACATTAGCTGCCAGTTTAATTGGTCAGGCATCAGGCAGAGTTTTCTGGCCCATAAGAACATACAGTACACAAGTGATTTGAGTGTGTGGGTGATGTCATGTTCTTTCTGAAATACTCTTCACGGAAAGATGGTTTTCTGGTAAAGTTACTGGGTTCACTTACCACTGTCTCTGCCTCAGTTTCTTCTCCTATACAGTAGGAATGGTCGTATTTCTCTGTCTCGGAGGGGGCTAAAATTGACTCCTTTAAAAGAATGTTGAGATTCTTTGATCTTTTTACATTGATATCTCTGTTTAAAATGTTATACTATGATCATGCTTAAAGACCCCAATCCTGATGAGAACTCCTACAGTCCCTGCCCTTAACACCTTGCAATTTTAAGCAGGAAATTAGTCCTCAGCAGATAGCAGGTGGAAATTTCTAACTGAAGAAGCCACATCTCTCTCCTTCCAGTAAAAAGTCCTAGATAAAAACCTTTGTGCATATCTCCTATAAAAGACCTAGAGAAATAAAAGGCTTCAGTTAGATTTTTTTCCCCCTAACCTCCAACAAAGGAATTGTGGACAATGTGTGTGAAACTGAGCGTTGCTGAACTGCATTTATGAAGTAGCAGGCACATTTCTAGCCTCTGCCCCAGCTCCCTGACTGCTAGACTCCTTCCTGCCTGAACAATGAACGCTCTCAAGTGTGAAGTGCTCTAATGTTTCAACATCTGCACTTGTCACCAAAGCAGATCTCCAGTCATATTTAGCCCTGATCTCTCATTCAGTATCTCCTGAAGAACAGAATGGAGGCTTCTTAAGGAGCCTCCTTTTTAATGTTGAGTGGTTATTTGAAAAACAGAGAGGCAAGATAGGAAGAAGAAACGCATTTCTCTTCAATGTTAAGTGGTGCTTCTATATTTTAATAGCTTCTCCACTCAGGCATCCGTTGCTGCTTGTTCACTGCTGGTCAATAATTCCTGCTGGGAACATCTTGCAGCAATTTTCAGTGCTATAAATCTGAAATTGTAATCCTGGCTTGGTCTACATTCCCTTTCCAAACAGCAACCAAGTCTGGGCTCTGAAGGACCTCATCACAGGCATGAAAAAGTTTTGATGTACTGAACACCAGCCCAACAGGAACCAGTAAACTCTAGCACACATTATAGCAGCAGGAGATGGGATATAATGTTAAAGGAGTTGACCAAAGATATGCAGAACATGGAGAACAGCTGGAATAATGTAAACAAAGGAATTACTAACTGTTTTAATGCAATTACTTCTACAGTGTCTTGGCAAAGTGCAGAAAGCAAAGAGGGTTTTTGTGTCTTTAATAATGCTAATTCAAACAGAGCAGACCACTGGTGTTTTTTACCACTTTTTTTTTTAAATAATGGAACGACTATTACTTGTCCATGTGCCATTCATAGAGGAGTGCACAGCTGTAAACTATTAAGACTAGGCTTAGTTTCATGATCAACCTGGTGAAAGAATGGAAAGGTAATGCAATCTATGCACACTTTGGGGGGAACGGTTAGTCCCTTCCTACTATCCGCATCCATTCCAGATTAAAACTTCTTCCAGTCTATGGCAGGATCAGTTCAAGCTGTAGCTTGTGCCAACAGCCTGGTTTAGTGTTTTAGCATCTGAAAGATGACCAATCCATTAGGAAGATGAAAACAATCAGCCTCAGCCCTACTACATGATGGTCAAAGGTCTGCCTAAAATAAGTGTTGACCCAATGTAGTATGTCTTTGCAATCAATATACTTCTCTTTTCTTTCAAGTTTTGAGGACTGGAATAACTAGTGATGTCAACGTTGAAATAATCATAATTGTAATCCAAGTTAGCACCAAATTAAGCAAATGGGCAGTTCATACCTCTTAGAGCTATTGCTTCAGGCTCTCTGCAAACTTGAGGGTTCACATGTCATCATTTACATCCCAGGTCATGTTTTCAAAGTTTTTCATGGTCATGATGAATACAGACCTGATTGTAGAAAATAAAAGCTGAGATTCACAAAATACTTGCAAGGCCTGATTAATCCTGCATGGTGTGGCCCAGGGGGTATATTTCACTTTGGGGAAATGCTAATTTTTTATTATATGGCCAGTGTCTCATCCTGTTGAAGTCAGTGAGAGCTTTCTTTCAGTTGGACCATGATTTAGGATATCTTCTACTCTGGATAACACTGTACCGTCTTCTACTTTAAACTGATAATATCTGTGACTTCAGAAACTCTCAGTCACTATTACAGATGTTATTGTTTGGCCAGTGCTGTTGTTAAAATAGGAGGGGGAGCTGAATTGGGACGCACAGCTTTTCTCGTGAAGCTGTAGTTTACTTGTTGGAACCCACGACCCAGAGGCACGGTCCACTACACTTTTGAATCTCAGTGCACCAGACATTGGTAGTTTCCATTTAAAAGCAGTTGTTCCCATGTGGGAATGAGGTAGTCGTGGATGGTGGCAGTTTTGTGTGGTTGAGATCAGATGGGCTGTCATGTTAATGGTTTGAATTTGCAACCTGCCACTCCTGAACCCCTTGCTGAGATGTTCCAGCTCACTGTCTCTCAAGAGTGCTTTGGGGAGGAAAGCAGAATGTAAAAAAGCTACATTTAAAAAAGATGTAAACAAGATGACAATGGATTAATCTCAATGGTTAAGAAGAATGCAAATTGTTTACATAATACAGAACAGAGCATCATTGTGCTATGCTTGTCATTGCAATGAAAATATCTGTTGCAGTAGTAATATCCAAAGTCTACTCTTGTTTCTACCATCAGCCTGTGCAAAGCAAGTTCCTATGTCACTGGATTTTCTTAGCTCTCAAAAAAAGAAGAATTTGCTTTTAAGATCACTCTGCGATTGCTTTTCACTCCATGCAGCAAGCTCTTTTAATATCTTTTCCTCAGAACTGTTAAGTTTTCCATCCCAAATGCAACAGACAGTGTCTCATGATCTGCAGTAATTATCTTGACAAGGTCAATTAGTAAAAAAAGGGGAAAAAATAAAGTAACACGGCCACTCGTTTTTTTTTTTACTGCTGTTTCTCTGCAGAATGCTCTTGGCAACGATCGACATGGAAACTGCATTGCACCAGAGAGAAATTACCTTGATGCCAGAGGGAAGATAACCTCTAGGCAGAAATCTCTTTACAGATGTGTAGGTGTTTAAACAAGGAACAGTACCTCCTGGCACATGCCACTTTGGTTGTATCAGTGATATTTGCAGTAGCAAAGTAGCCTTATATTTCCTATCTGGGTGCCTGAGATCTGTTTGTATATTGAATTACTAGATTTAAGAGCTAGGGAAGAAAATTCAGACACAACGAGAAAGACATTGTTCTTGCTTTACAGAAAGGGATTGAAATAAGAGAGGTGAGAATTCCCATGTATTGGATATATGGTCAGTAATAGCTGTACAGCACACTTATATGGCTTTGTAAAGAGCCCCTTCAGGCCTGTAAATGAGCTGTATGCCCCACATAACATGCTGGATTCATGTTAGGAGGTAAACTCTTTTGGGAATTAGTTCATGTTTCATACAACTTTGACATTACCATGCCTTAGTACCAGATAAATATTTCAGCACATCATATTAGCACTAGTCAAGAGTGGTATAAACTAGAGTCTTTCAGCTTCCATACTAGTTGGTGAATGCAACAGAAGGAACCAACTGGGTCCTGAAGGTGCCTTTCAAGACTGATTGAGAAACTGACTTGACAAAGAATCTTCAGAAATCTTGTTTTCTGCTCTCCTCCTCTCCTGGGTCCTAGAATAATTTGTAATTCAAGCTTGGAAGGAATCCTGTGCTATTTCCTTCAGACTTATTTCTTCCACATGTGAAATCTAGTAATTTAAACACCTCATCTCCTTTCGTAACTGCAACAGGAAAAAATAGCCAACAGTTTTTGATTGAATCCATATTCTCACAAAGTTGCAGTAATTATTTGAAGTTTTTTTTTCTTTTAATAATAAGAATAGTTAGAGTAATAAATAATTTTTGCATGCAGATGGCTTTGGCAGATGAGTTCAGTCTTATCCATACTTACAAATAAATCCTTAGAAACCTACAGTCTCCATTCCTGGAATGTTATACCAGCCACAATATTTCAATGTAGAGACAGGTTTAGTTATAAATGCTAGTTCAGCTTTGGAGTACAGCTGAGGCTGGGAAGCAGCTTGGAATGATTTTGGTTTAAAGCCTTAAAACACATGCAAGATAAAAATTCAAAATAAGCTCTGTTACCTGATTCCCCAGAGCTCAGTGGGAACTGATGGTGCTCAGTACCTTAGTCGCATTTCTTAAACTTCTGAGAGCTGAGCTACTCTTCAGAAAAAAACAGTCATAACCCTGCTCAGCCCTGTAAGCTGTTAAAGTCCTATCCATTTTTCAGATCTCCATAATACAGTACTTCTTTCTTAAATGCTTTAAGCTGTGAAATACTGTAGCTATCAGCATTATTGATTATCACATTTGGGATTGGGATTAATATCCATGGAAATGAAAGGGTCAGTTCACATCTCCCTGAACTGTTTCAGCCTCTCTGCAAGTTCAAGCAGCTGTTGCATTGGTTATACATCTGTCATGTTTCAAAGATTTTTCCCCTGCCATCATAGCAGATAGAAACTGCCTTTAAAAGGAAAGCTGAAACTACAGAACATCTGTGGGGCATTGTTAGCCCTTTGTGAGTCAGTCAAGGGGAAATACCCATCACTTTAGTGGGACTAGGAATTGGCTATAAAAATAGAATTCCCCCAGAAGTTGAGATTGCAACAGCACCATGGTTTAGAACCTCCTTTATGCTAGAGCACATGCCACCTGCTTCCATCTTAAGCCACCGACATCTACAACTTCAGCAGCTTATATTCTATATTAAGACTGCTTATTGTTTGGTCAGTATTGCTGCTAAAATAAGAAGGAGCTAAACTGTTCAGCAGAGGTTTCTTCCCTTCCTCCCCCCCGCTTAAACTATAGATTACATTTTTGAACCCAGACCCCCATTATTTTTTTAACTATCTGGAACTCTCATTCTGCATATCTTGTTGGGACACTTGGAAGTCCATAATCACAGCCCCTATATAAAATGTGAACATACAACACTGAAGAACAAAATTCTACATAAAAGGCGCATCTACATGTTCATTAATGCACAGTAGTTACTGTGTGATAGTGCTGATGAACACTTTTTAGTGGCACTTACTGTGCAGTAGCCTAATACTGCTATGCAGTAGCATATTAACATGGTTTTTGCCCTGCATGCACAGTGTTATTAGGCTACTGTGTATTAAGTGTCTTGTGTAGACGTGCCCAAGGTCATCTAACTGCAGCTGGCTGGCATATCTGCCTGCAGCAATCCCTACACTGAGCCATCAAGATAAGAACACAATGCCTTCCACTGAATTAAAAAGCACATTTTGAATACACAGACTCTTTGGCTTGAAACAATCCTTTCTTCAGATCTTGGCAAAATGCACAGAAAACATATATCCCATCTGTGAGAGGAAGTTCTGTAATTTACTTCCATTTTTTCCCCCTGGAACTTCCAACACATCCTTGTAACATTGCTCTCTTTTACTGTGTACCATTCTGTTAGGAATTATTGTTGCAGAAGTGTTAAATACTGTACAGTTCTGCTCAATAAAGCCCTTCTAAATGTGTTATCTCTGCCAAAGAAAACAGTCTGTCTGGCAGTGTCACTCCCATCATTCTCAATGTGCAGCAATTAAATATGGGACTGATCAACATCATGTGGCAGAACTCAGTGTCTGCTGAGTTGGAAGACCTGCCGCACCTGGTGTGTAACAGCACACGTTCCAGATGCACCTGATTACATGGGGTGTCTGTACACATGCTCCAGGGTGGGGAAGGGTGTGTTTTAATTAAGGTGGCTCTTGGGACTCTAATTAAAATACCTGCAGTGTCTTGTGTATTCAGCATCTTGTGTTTCAAAATGGTGTCAGGAGTGCTTTAACTAAAGCTCAGTTAAGTGAGTCTGCTCTGACCCATTCTGATCTGACGTGTTCTAATCCACTACTTATGTCCACTTACTTACAAAACCTACCAGTTGGACAAAAACAACTTGTGCACACTATTTCCAGGCTCCCACTTCCTTGGTGCGATAGCAATCCTATACATGGATGTTAGGCATGTAACCTTTCAAAAGTACTTGTCATCAGCTTAGTTTTGTTCCCACTGAAGCAGAGTTAGGCTAGTACTGAGTGCTTTTTAAAATTCTATTTTGGTGAAGTGTCTATCAGGGATCCTGGTTTTCTCTGTTTAAAAATCACAAATTCTCTGATTTAAAAACCCCCAAATCTGCATTTTTTTTGTGATTGAAATGAAATGCCACTATATAGATAGGTGTCAGGTGAACACAATGTTTTATTGATATATTAAAACTGTTAAAGCAGTTTGGAAGCCTACCAGTGCCTCAATCACTATAATAAAATAATTTCTAAATACCTATAACTTTTGGCATCTGTTTTTGCATTTTTTATCACTGAAAATCAGAGCTCCTCCTGCCCCTTTCATTCACCAGGTTGCAGGTCCAGCTGCAGCTGCCTCCCCCCACCTAGTTTGTGGCACTGAGCAGCCCAGATAGGCCAGTGTCCTGCCCATGCTATTGCCCCTCACTCCTGACTCTCAGCCTTCCAGCCCCTCACTCCCTACCCACAGCATCTTGGGCCCTGTTGGTACCTTTCACTCTCTACCCTCTTCCCCCCCAGTCATGCCAGCTGCCAGGGCTATGGGGCCAGGGACCTCGCTCTGCAGCTCCCTGCCCCCCAGGAGCACCTGAGCCCCAGCTGCAACCCGTGCGAAGCAGTGGCTGCTGTGGTGGAGCAGAAGCCTGGCTCCCCCTCCCACATGGGTGGCATGGCCAGAGTGGAGCCCATTGTGGGGAGGGGTGTGCAGACTGCCTACTGCGGGCTTGATTTACCCACCTTGCTGCCCTCCTCCTGGGGCCTCCGTAGCTCAGTGGGTGGGACCCAGAGTGGCAGGGCAGAGAAGTGAGTGGGGCCAGGCAGAGAAGTTTGTTGCTGCCACCGCTGGGAGCCCTGCACTGCCATGGTGAGGTACACCCTCCCTGCCTCACAGCATGGGCTGCCCCATGCTGCCACTCCCGCTGCTGCCGGGTGGGCAGGGTGCACTTCCCCAGGGTAGCATGGGGTTTGCGACAGCAGCACCGAGCTTTCCCACCCTGTTCTGCCCTGCTGTTCCAGGTCCTGCCCAGGGCACCATGAAGGCCCCCTGGGGGAGAATGCAGCAAGGCAGGGAGTTTGAGCCCACATCAGGCAGCCCACCATCACCCCACACACAGATCTGGTGGGCACTTGCCCCCCCCCCCAGGACCTCCACGGCTGTGCACAGCTGCCCGCCATAGCACTCCCCCCAGGAGTACACACACACAGCAGTGGGAAGCCAGTCCTCCCCTGCTCCCTGGATGAGCCACCTGTGGCCTCATCCCACTCCCCACCTGGGATGCTGCCCAGTCCCAAGCTCTGCCCTGGGCTGGGCAGCATCCCCAGCTCTTCTGAACTCCTCCCTCCCACCCTCACTATGGGGGCCTCAATTTCCCCCCTGCCAGACTTACTTGAGGAAGCTGCTCTCCGGGCTGCTTGGTAGCCATGTGTATGTGTACATGCACATGGCACCCACTGCTGGTCTCCCTTCTCTCGCTCCTCCCAGCCACTCACAAGCTACAACTCTGCCAGCCTGCAAGGAAAAACCCACCATTTCTTTTTTTCTTTCTTTATTTGTCCTTAAAATGAGAAAATCTGTGTCTGACTATGCTTTTCCATGGCAAAAAGAAACCTGGATACCTGATGATAAGGCGGTTAATAGGCCTTTAGTCCAAATGAATGCCAATGTGCCTTACAATTTATTGAGGAAACTTGCAATTGGATCCACATGGGTAGAGCCCTGGGCCTCTGTATATCCAGTTATAGCAGTGTTTTTCAACCTTCTTAGATGCAAAGCATCCCTTCTGCAGGCTCGTAGTATCACTAGAAAAATGCCAGCTCTTAGTTTTCATGCATTTTTTTGACTGCAGAAATGTAGATCAGTTTTTCTGTAGCATAGAACTCAGAAAGACAAGAAGTCAAAATGTTTTTACCCCTATGAATTCCTATTTGAAATCTCTTGTGAATCATGCTTGCACATCTAAAAGTGCTAACATTGCTGTGCACCTCTGGTTGTGAAGCACTGAATTATACACTTCGTCCATAAAGAGATTAACTCTACAATTCTTCCAGAGCAAAATTACATGGGACAAAAGTTTAAAAAGGTGAAATCAGGAGGAAATTCCCAACTGGCAGGGTGGATGAAATTGACAAGTTTTGCAGTTTTATAAGATACTCTGTATATGTACGCAGGGGTGGAACCAGGATTTCCCAAAGTGGGTGCAGGAGCAGCAACCTGCACTTCAGGGCTGGCTGCATGCCTGGCTCACAGCCTATTCTGTCCTTACTGGTGTGGGCAGACACTCTTGAGAACCTTCAGGGACTTCTTTAAGTCCCTAAAGGAAGTGAAAGTCCCCTGTACCCTCCCCTCCCCTTCCCTTCCCTTCCCTTCAGCCCTCCTCCACCTGCCACTTTCCCCACTGCTCTGGGGTGGAAGAAGCTCCAGAGCAAGCTGGGCTGTACAGGGGGCTAGGTGTGCTGGGGACAGGGACAGCAGCAACAGCACAGCAGAAGAGTAATTCTAGGCAAGGGGAAGGAGAACCTTGCCATCCATCTCTGCTGCCACTGTCTCTGTTCCCAGCTGAGCCCAGCCCCTGCACAGCCCCGCTCAGGTTGGTAGGAAGAGCTCTGGTGCTTTCCCACCCCTGGGATAGTGGGGAAAGCAACAGTGGCAGACAGGGGTGAGAAGGAAGGAGAGGGGAGGGTGTGTGCCTCTGAGTACAAAGGGAAAGGGAAAGGGATTTTCACCTGCTTTAGAGACTAAAACAGTCTCTGGATGCTTCTGTGGTGTGGTTCAATCCTAAAGGGGAGGTTCAGTCACACCACTACACCCCATCTGGATCCATTCCTGTACATACCTATTTCTCCAGAAATAAACTTTCAAACAGGTAAAGACTTTTGTTGTAGAATCAGAAATATTAGCTCTGCATAGTCAAATCATTCTAATGGGCCACTTAACCACCACCGAGTTCAGCTTATCTGACGTAATGTCAGATGAAGAGGCTATTTAACGTTACATTAATTATGATCACAGATTGGGGACAGAAAATCAAACTATGGTCTTGGCTGAGAAGGCATCAAATCATAATGCTGTGCAGTGAAGCTTCAGCTGTACCAGTGCCACAGAGATGCTAAATGAGAGAAAATTCTACTCTTATTCTTTTCCTCAAGACACAAGAAGAAAACAGGTTGTAATAATAAAGAAATAAAAACATCCCATTTATTAAAGCCCGACCATTGTGACCTTTATGCAATGCATTATTGACAATTCCGTTAACATTTATTTAAATTTAATTTCCCAGAGCAAGACATGACAGAAAATAAGATACGTTCATTTCAATTCTAAAACCTTTCACTTTAATACATCTTTGAATTAATTGGGCACAGTCTTCATATCAAATGAAATAAATGGGCTGATAATTGATTAGGACCTCAGGGAACAACGGATTCTGATTGGCTAGAAAAAGAGAAATGACCTATAAAAGGTCAGCTATTTTTCCAAATAGCTTTTTTAATAAAGCATGTTGATGAAGAAATCATCTCCAAGGCTTTGATTAAGTATTCTGATTTGATATATAACTTCTGCCAAGGCAAATATGGCATATGATGTAACTTATTCTTGGCAAACTCAGGATACCCTTATAAGTCTTTCTCTCTCTGAGCCCCTGTTATATAACTTTATTAGTATTCTCTGTAGCCCAGCATGGCTTTTTTTGTCTTCTCTTTCCCTCCTTTCCCTGACAGCGGTCTGCCAGGTTTTCCCCTTCTAGCCTCCTCTGCAGGAATAAAGGCTCACAATAGGGATATTGGTTATATCTCTGCCTCTCTTATTATGTGCACCACATGCTTCATCTAAGCTTGCTTCTGCTCTCCTTGCCAACTATGCCTTTAGCCAAGAGGACAGAATGAGCTGCCCTGGATTCTGCTTCCTTAGTTAAGTTCTGGGGTGGTCAACCTGTGGCATGCATGCCACAGGTGGCACAGGCAACGTTTCTGTGTGGCAGTTTGGAAAGGGAACAGAGAACACAGCAGTAAATTGGGCAGGGAGCAGAAAGCAAGGTAATGTGTAGGCGTTGACTCCATGAGGGCTTCAGGGGTCAAGCACCCCATGCCTGCCAAAAAAGGTTTGCCTTCAGAGGTAGAGCCCAGGGGGGTGAAGTGGTGCAGTTTCACCCCACTTTGATTCCTACTCCAACCCAACTTTAAAGCCAAATGCCTGGGGAGGGCTCTGGCGTTTCTGCTTAGATGGCAGTGAGGGAGTCAACTGACTAAATGACTCATTGTAATCTACCTGATTCTAGCTAATCTTTCTTCTTTGCACAAGTGTTGATAAGCCCCTCTCTTTTTTAATGGTCTTCATGTTCCACTATTCAAGCTCTCTTTTCTTCTACTATTTCACTGTCTGTTAGCCATTCCTGGTAATGCCTCCCTTGTATTTCACAGCCCTGCAGACTGTTTTTAGCTCTAGCTAAAAACCTTAACTCAGGTGTGGTAATATTAACTTGGGAGTAGAAATGACGGACAGTGAAGTGCTGGAGGCAGCATCAAGACACTCAAGAAGACTAGATTTTGTTTTATGAACCTGAATAAGAGGCGTACATTAAACTATAGTGACTAGAGGAGTAATGAAACAATATATTGTGACTATTTTTGTCTAGTTTGTGTTTTTTAAAACTATATATATAATCTAGAAAAGTACTATACATTCCAGTAAAGTTATATTTGTATTTGCTTTGTTCTGAAATTGAATAATGTAGCTCCAAGCCCATAGCGTATTAGTAAACCTTCTAGTTTCTCTTTAACCAAAGAAAAATGCATTGTGCTGTATGTGATAATGTGCCATACTGCACCCTCTTTTTCAAAAACCAAGATCCACCTATGGCCCTCACTGGTTTACTTGGTACTCTCTCCCAATTCTGTGGGTTGAGTGCTCATGTCTGCAACACATTAGTGCTGCCACAACTGAGCAGTACTCAGACGTGCTCTTGAACCTTCCCTTGCCTTCCCCTCTTGTATACCAGTCTTGCTGTAGCAGGGTAGGTACTTACAAAGATACATGAGTAGAATAAGTTAGGACAGTTTCACAGCTCTCATTTTCAGTGGTATGAAACTGGAAAACATCTCAAGGTTATGCTTGATTGTGTGGGCTCTCATCCTAAAACAGCACAGCTATTATTTGACTAGCTCAGTGATTCTCAAACAGGGTGTCACAGCACCCTGAGCTGCCGTGAGATCCTTTCAAGGGTGCTGCAAGGTGCCATGCAGTGTTAATTTTCTGAAGTCCAAAAATGGGTGAATACTAGGAGCTGTCATTTTCTGAGGGTTGCCTTGCATCTAAAAAGGCCGAGAACCACTGCACTAGCCTTTTACTGCCTTGATTAGTGGTGCTCAATGTAGAGTCCATTGGGTAGAGCCATATCATGCAGCCTGTGGGGTTTTTCACAGGTCTGGAAATCTGGGGGCATAGTGGCAGCATTAATTGCCATGTTTTCCCAGAGCATGCAATCAAATCCCTCTTCTAGAACTATAGCAATCAATGCTGCCATTGCTCCCCTGCCTCCAAATGGTTGGACCCATAGTAGTGTAACTGTAAGGGCTGTCTTTGCAGGACAGCTCAAAAATAGCCACTACCTCTGAGGCTGACGTCAGTATGGTGACGGCCAGTCCTGCTCTATGAATTGTGGCTGACCTGCATACAGAGCTGTCTTGCTGTGCCGCTGAGCAAACGTGGGCCAGATTACATGGCTCCATCTGTTAGATTAGGCTGGCATATGAGGCCACCCATGGCCAGTTCAGGTACACAGGGTCAGCACACTGGGTTGGTCTGTGGTCCGATTTGTTGCTCGCAGTCAGTGTATGCGTACGATCTGGCTATAGACTGACCCCACACACTGGCCTTGCACAGCTCAACCTGCCTATGGGATCTGATGAGCTGGGCACACCTGGTCTTAAAGATTTTGCCAGAAGATATTCCCTTAACTAGCATATTGCTGAGGCCATGGGCCTAGTTCAGTAGTTCACAACCACTGATTCAAGGCACCCCGCCATAATTTTTATGAATTGAGCAACACCATTTCAAAAACTAATTTATTACAGGGCTTACATCCTTGCAGCAGGGGCAGCAGTGGGGGCAGAGGAGCAGCTAGGCAGGGAGAACGAGAGCCTTCCTTTATCTGCTTAAATCCTTACACCTTGCTTATCTCCTCACACTTCCTATAGCATCAAATGATCTTGTGTGGCACCCCAGGGTGCCCCAGAACTCTGGTGGAAAATCACTGTCCTGCTTCATGTATTCACCACAAGCAAGTTAGTTATTGCAGTGCTGTTCATCTGGGCCTTACTGCAAATGCTCTGCCTCCCTTTCAACAGATCCAGAGTGCACCAGCCAGACTTCCTACTCTGATGATTAAATCAATTATACCATATCACTCCTGTGCTCTGCTCTTTGGACTGGTTCCCAATTCATCAATGCAGCAATAATAAAATGCTGATCTTTACCTGATGAGCCCCTTTTCTCTCCTCATTTAAGGCGCTTCTGAAAACCTACCAGTTCTGGGAAATGTTCCAGCTATGATGACCACATACCCCTCTGTGAATGTCTATTTGGCACTGTTTATGCTGTAATTATGCGTACTGTACTGTAGCTGTAATGTTTCATAAGCACTTGGGAGTCAGGTTTGTCAAGAGAAGACACCAGTGTTTCAGTCAATTATGCAAGCACCCAGTTCAGTTTGAGTTTGCTCAGGCTTCTGAAAATGTATTACTCACATGGGGCGTAATTATCCTAGTCATTAGAATGAGGGTGGTAATGCTAATGACAAAACTCATTTACATGCTGATCTTCCTATAAGTAGCTTCATACATACCTTCATCTACTTGTGTTGTTACACTTTAAGAGTTTTTGCGTAAGGAGGATTATTTTTGTTTGTTTGTTTTACTTTGTTTTTGTGAGCCATCAAAGATTGTGTACAACTATTATTGCTGTTAGCAACAATCAGCTTGTAAAGAAAGACCAAAACTGGGATCCAAAATCCAAATAATCCTTAACCTTGTGGGGGATGGAAATCTTAATGTAAACGTGGATCTGAATGATGCACCTTATCCTTGTAATGGTTTCTACTACCTTATGCATACCTGTCCGCTGAATTAGACAGGTCTCATAAGTCACAGGATTCTCAACTGATCTTGAATTTAATCTCTGCTTAGGCCAAAAAGTTCTAGCAGTTAGCCATACTTCAGTTTTGTGCATTGTTTCCATTAGGAAAAGCAGATGATCAAGTTAGCTATTTCTTTGATGCAGTTGTGTTTATTTACAAAGAACATACATTATTCTGTAAATACAAAAGAATCAAGTAGCAATAAATCATTTCCCTTCTCACAATTCAAAGTCTCTTTACAGCCAGCATGCTACTCTCAGGGTCTCTGGCTTACCCTAGGATTTCTTTGCTTGTTCTCTCTGCGTGTATCTGTGGAGCTTTCCTCAGTTTCTCTGACCTAATCGACTACATTTTCCCAGCAAAACTTTGCTTAGGTCGAAACCCAAAGCTCTTCTCTCACAGAAGACCTCTCCTTTCTACAGTCACACCACTTCTGCTGATCAGGGTAAGGTTACTGTCTGAGCTGGCGAAGGCATGGGAAGACACTCCTGTGCCTTCTGCCAGCTGTAGTCCCTTCTTCAGTTGAGACCATGCCAGAGCACTTTGTGGAACAGCCACCATAGTGGAGTCATGCACAGCAGCCAAAAGTGCATGGACACATACATGGCCAGGTGTCTGGTGGTCACAGCTCCTGTCTGGTGCCAGAACATATGCTGGAAGTGGCAGGTAAGCACAAACAAGGCCTCTCACATACACATGCACGTACACAGGTGCAATCGAATCATTTTCACACCCCAGTATTTGATCTCAGACGCTTGGCCCAGCCACTGTCCAGGCTTGCCTGGGCCTCGTCCCTGGGAAGTGACTTCCCGTCATTTCAGCTATCACTAAACAAAATAATTAAACTGTTCCTTCATTTAGCTTGAATGGAAGGCAGCTCCTAACAGATTCTGGGAGGTTGCCTGATTGCCCACCCTTCAAGAAAATATAGTGCTTTCCAGGCTTTCACGCTCCTGCTTTTTCCCTTTGGAATTGTTTCTTGGGGAACTCAGAAAGCATGCTCACTTCCTGAAAGGTTTTAACATAAAATGATGCCTCCCCTTTTTAATAGTGAATTTATAAACCCATAAAATTGCAGAGCACCTCAAAATGCAAGCTAAGGTGCTTTCAAGATGATGGCACTTTGAAAAGAGAAATCCTGCACCCCTTGAAACTGAAGGGTTGGTTTACCAGCATGTGGTTCTGCCTAATGAGAGAGTCAAGTGTAGGGATACACGGGTGCTCCCTTAAAGAATGCTGATTATGCTACAGAAAGCTTCATATTGCCATGCTATTCTATTACTTCAATAGCATATTCAGTGTGATGCTGGTGCTGGATTTCAGGCATATCTGCTTTGTGGTCTCATGGCTCTGAACAGCAAGTGGATAGATTAAGCAAACTCTGTGGAGGTCATCTTTGTGTAAACAGGAGATGATTGGAAGCTGGAGAGGGAAGCTACAGCAAACTGCAAGACAGGAGTTCTCAGGTCTATATGACCTTGTCAGGTTTGGTATTTCTGATAAAGGCTGGGCCAACACTATATGAATACATGAACATTTTTGCTCATTCTGTTCATGTAGTGGCTGGTCATGAAAAAATGTTATATTTTTTGTCAATAGGTGTTAAATAGGTAACAAAACAAAAGAGGGATACTGTTTACAGTTTAGACAAATCCCAAATGCCTCTACAGACTACACAGTGCAGTAGCACCACATAGTTATATCTCTTCCTCGCATGACTGGCAGTCAGCCAGCTCTGAAGTGGACTTCAGAAGTCAGCAATACTACAGGTGTTTTGGGAAAGGTAGTAAAGAAATACAGCATCCTTTTGAAACTGCAGATAACATGATGGTACTGGCTGGAAGTTAGCCAAGAAAATGAGACTCACAGTCGAGCCAAAATCAAATTTCACTATAGTGCTGGAAGCTCCAAGCTTTTCATGACGGCAGCCTTGACTGCTTAGTTATCTGTAAAATGGCTAGTCCACTGTAATGCACATGACAACAGGTATAAGTAGGAATTTTGGCACCTAGACAGTGAGAGAAGGGGTGCTGGGGTCGTTCCAAGTGCTGTAGAGGCTTGTAGGGTGTTGTCACTGCTGCCACAGCACAAACAGCTGTAACTGTTGCCATGGGCAAGGATAAGACTCTGAACTATACGTCCTAGGAGGAAATGCACTGAGGGGGAAATGCATACTGTTTTGTTGAATTACTCTGGATTGAAACTTTCTGAGTTAGTTTACTGGGTGTTCTGTGGCTGTGGTGTGTAATAGGGATGGGGTACATATACTTGTGAGCACTTTTGGACAGATGGTTGACTGGAAGTGCAGGGGACTAGTCTCATAGGCCCAGAAGGTCATTTCCAGTCTGAAGTTCCTAATACAACAAGATGTTCTGATCTGAGTCAATCCAGCCCAAGGCTTTCAATATCCCCAGTGGAAAATGTTTTTAAAACATAAAAAAAATTCTCCTGGATGTTGCATTTTTTGGTTGGACAAAACCAACTGTAGTTAGGAGTGTTTCAGATAAGAAATGGCACTTTCTATTCTGCAGTGACCTCTACCATCGTACTGGGGATTTTGGTTCAATGAACTACCAACAGTAACTGCAGGCCTTAGATTTAAAGTCTCTCATCCAAGTACTAACCTTCCTTATAAGATCTGACAGGATCACATCCTGAGATGATATGGCTCCAGGCAGAAGACAAGTGTACTGGCATGTAAGTCTCGCTCAACACTCCTCTCATACATCAGAGGTCAGGATTCTGTCCTGTTTCTTTCAAGAGTGCTTTAAAACTGCTGCTACACCCGAAGAATGTAATAAGATGATGTGTTAGCAATAATACAGGAAAGGGATATAGACTGGCTGTACAGATGCCTGTGCACCCCTCTCCAGAGAAGAAAGAGCTAAAAAACGGAGTTTCTAAAAGGCAAACGTGCTTTTTTTGTTCTAACCCAAAGATGACCCTGACCTTTTATGCCTTGCTGTTTAATGCAATATTGGCTGTCAACAGGTCCGATGATTCTCTATCTGCCGTGTATGATTGCTTACACCTGGGCAAAGATAGTGCAAAATGCTAATGTGTCAAAAAATGGGTTCATTCACTATTCACATTTCTAGGGGTATAATGCATAGGCAAGATGCAAAAACCACAAGTGCTTGCATTCTTGGGCTTGAAGTTCTATGAACTGGATAGCAGAAAAATGTGCAGTTAAAATCTGCTTTCTAATGCTGCTGGTACAGTTCAAGTCAGCGTTTGTTTAGTATTCTGTTTAGCCTAAGTTAAAGGATCAGGCTGTGCAACTTGCATCTGATCTCAGGTTCAGAAAGTCATCTGTCCTAGCACACACATAACTGGTCAGTTTTGTGCTCTAAGCAGTGGCAGTGCACGTTACAGGAGTAGTGACCAGTGGTTCACTGCTGCAGGGGGAAGTGTCACCTCCTTTTTTTGGCTCCAGTACATGTATTGGCTTGCTATTTAAACACAAATTTTCGGCAGCAGAAGTAGAGGTGACATCTCCCTCGTAGCAGCAAAACTGGTCACTGTTCCTGTACAATGCACTGCCACTTTTCGGGACACCAGAGGAACTGCAGGGAAAGTACAGGGTTTACTGTGTTGGGAGTGGGGATAATGGAGGATAGAAAGGTGTAGTATCCCTCTAGCTCCATTCTAGTGCTCTAAACCTTAGGCAATGCCTGGGGCTCATGCCCCATTTGACCACCCACTGTCATGCTACTGTGTCCAAAACAGTCCAGTTTTTGAACCGTAGGATAACTTTGCAATGGGAATCTTTGTTACCTCTCAGGCTGCTTGCCTGAATCAGCTGGGGAAGTATTTACCATTGCATTATTCTGGCTTCTCAAGACATATTGGCCTGAGGGGCCTCACAGCTTATGAATTGCCTGAGAATCTTATGACATTCGTGACAATCATGGGATTATCCCAGCTACTTTCACTCAGCTCGGACAGAAAGGCACAGTCAGGATCTTATCTTTGGAATGAGTCTGGAGACTGAGAAACTAAAAATTACGCCATTACTGTGGTCAAATCATTGCTTCCTTCATTTTGATGTCAGACTATATCCTTGCTCTTTCTGCAGAGGTGGATCTGTTCTGATGCTCTGTCTGGAAAGACTGATGGACCTAAAGGGATTCCAGATTTATTTGAAGGTTTATATAACCTGACCCCTGAACCAGTTTGTGACTAGCTTAGTAAAAGGTTATAACTCTTGCATTCACAGGCATCAAAACACCGGTACCCAGACATCTGTTCCTTGTGGATTTAGATATAACTTGTGATTGATGAGTAAGAGGCACCAAGAGAAATAGTACAGAATTGTGACTGCATCCTCAGATGAAATAACACTGGGGTTTTTTTCAGTATGATTTGCAAGTTGTATCCTCTCAGATCTCTATCTGCTTTTGGATCTGCACATAGAAAAAAGTGCCCTACCTACAAGTAACCAGAAGACCGGAGTTTGTCCAATCCAGTATGAACTGTGTATCTTCCACAGGCTGGCCTATTGTAATACATTCTATTTAAGTTAACCTATGAAAAGACAAAGAAACTTCAGCTCATGCAAGAGACACTTATGGGGTGGGATGATATGAGCACATATTACCCATCCTCCCATGTTGCACTGGCTGACTCTCAATTCTTGCTGCAATCAAAGTACTTAGCCTAGTAGTGACCTATAACCCCTGTGTAGTTACATAAGGGTTAGCTGTGTATTTTGACAACTGTGTATTATTATAGGAAGGTCTAGAAAGCTGAATCAGGGATCAGGACTGTATTGTGTTAGACACTATACATCCCTAATCATGACAGTCCCTGCCAAAGAGATATTAGATATACATATAATGTGATAAAAGGTGGGTGAGAAGAATGAACAGGTGGCTGGTGGAGAAGGTGACATCAAAAACTGGATACTCTTAATTAACAGAAGTATCAGCACACCCTTGCAATCAGTCATTGTGTGATTCAAGTGATTTGTAGGCATCCTAGCAGTTGTAAGTTTTAAGGAAAGAATGATTTGGAAGGGGACAGTGTTTCGGCTCAGCTGATTTTTACATGAATCTCCTCCAGGGGTGAATCCAGAGGGTGTGCAGTGGCATGGTCACATCTCCTTTCCCACAGTGAAGCTTGGTGACTCTAGTTCCCCACAGTCCTAGTTGCATGGGTCCCCTGTGGATTACAGGCCATACTGTTGGAGCAGCAGCTGGGGACTTTTTAAGTCCCCAAAGCAGGTAAGAGTCTCCCCCACTTCTGCTCTCAACACTGCCTCCCACCTCCCATCAGCCCATGTAAGAGCTGATAGGTGAGACAGGTCTTCTGCCATGGTCTTCGTTAAGATACTTTCATTTGAAGGTTTCATTTCTGATGTTTTCTTCTCCAGAGTGTCCATCAATGTCAAGTGTAGTATTGTGCAATTTGGTCAGAGTTTTGGTCTCCTCCCTTGTTCATTGGGGGTTACCCAAGCACGTTTGTGCTGCTGTTTGCTTTTGACTGTGAAGAGTTTAAGTAGTTTTTGCATGGTGTTGCAATACAGCTGTTGGTGCTGTCTGATACTCTATCAATCAGCACACAAGGGAAAGGGAACTGTTTAGCACCAAGGAGTGCTGCAGCCATGAGGCATGAGTGCAGGAGAATATTGGGAGCTGGTTAGGACCATACGTCACAGGAGCACATGATAAAGTTTGGCAGTTGTGAAGAGACATCAGATACTGGTTACTAGGATTGTTGCAATGTGGAGAGCACCTTAGACTAGGTATAAGCTAGAGCATTTAACAGCTCAATGGGGCTGTCCCATGCTACAGCACAGCTAAGATTCATCTAGGCCCAGGGGATCCTGATGGGGCACAGCATCTGGAACTGCCAAAGCCCAAGCAGCCTAGGCCTATTCTCAGCATATACCTGAGACTAAATTGTCGCACTTGTAAATGATTATTTTAATGCTTGATTAATGAATTATGACCCACAGGGGTTTAATTAGTCTTCTAATCACAAAGCTATGAATCTTTATCAACCACTCAAATTGCTCTCTTAACGCAAGTAGTATTTTACAGCACTAATGATAGACTGGCATTGAGGAGCATTAGCAGTGCAGTCACCAGCTACCACTTCAGTTCAGCTAAACTTTGCCCAACATCATTATTCTGTATCTCTTTCCCTGCACACTATGGGGCTCTTTACCATGTAGATCATTTCTGCATTTAACAGCTTCATTAATTCAATCGTTGCTTCTCGCTGTATAATAAAAGAGAGAAGAATGTACCAGTTGAAGGTTTCATCATGCTGCCCGGACAGTTAAAAATCCCTGTAGCCAACATGTTGTGCAGAGAGCCAGCTGAGCCAGTTGGCTGTGTTTGCCAGACTGCTGCTGAACTGTACTGCAGGTGTTCTCTGTAACGGCGACACATGTTTGAACCAGGCGCCCCATGAAATCCAAAAAAGTGCACTTCCTCTGCTTTGTCAGCATGGCTCCCCTTCGCCTGCAAGGCTTTCAAAAGCATGAGGGAAATGACTCACCCGGCAGAATGTGGGAATTATCCTGTTTAGCTGCTCTGCTTTATCCTGTCAGAAATGCACGATGAAAAACCCTAGTCACAAGAGACCAAAGGGGCTCCCACATAACTGACAGACACCAACTGTTTGAGAACTCTCAGATCCTGTTATCGAGAGGAGCCTGACCCCTGTGCTGCACCTCCATTTATCATCATTTTAATCCAATTGGAAGTCTTTTCAAAAGCCTCCATTTTCTTTCATCCTTTTCCCACTCTCTCTCACCCCAAACATTCTCTTCTTTTCTCTTTTTTGTTTATTTTTATCTCCCCCCAAAAATTTTTTTTGTTCTTTTAAGTAGAAAGGGGTTCATTCTTCAAGAGAGATCAAGCCAAATCCTCTCTGTTAAACCAGTAAAAAGCTGAGATGACTGCACTGAAGTCAATGGAGTTAGTCCAGATTTAGCTCTGTCTAACAAAGCAGAGTATAGCCTAAGTAACATTTTTTTAATGCGCAGTGAACAGGAATGATGCCAGTGCAGCTCAGTGAAGAGTTTATCCATATATCCTAATGCTCAAGCTTATCCACAGCCTTGTTGTTTGCTACAGTACCATGTATCATTGTGCCAGGTGTTCTGCATGCTTACAGCGAGAGATGGCCCATGCTCTAAGAGCTTACAGTCTAGGGTTGTCATTCATGAGGGCACTTGAGCAGTTGAATGGGTGCTGCCATTGACTACTTGTGTGCTTTAATTTCCATAAGCGTAACTACTTCCCTGCATCAGGTTCCAAATGGAGAAAACAGACAAGGGTGGAGGATGGCCCCCAGCCCCCTGCCATCTGGAGCTGTGCTGCCCCAACGCAATGTGCTATGGTCCTGGGCTTACATGTAAACCCTATGCCTGGAAGCAATAAACTCTGGCGTGAACTGCGCTGGAGTTTATTGCGTCGCACTAATTTCATGTGTAGATCCACCTAGTATGTCAGGATGGAACAGGATGGCAATTTGTCTTCAGGAACTATACACTTGGGGTTCAACCCTCCTACCTTGGGGGTCTTTAAGACAAGGCTGGACGATCACCTTGCTGGGGTCGTTTGACCCCAGTACTCTTTCCTGCCATGGCAGGGGTCGGACTTGATGATCTGCTCAGGTCCCTTCCGACCCTACTAACTATGAAAATAAAACACCATTATTATTATGGATGTAGAAACAAAATTTCAGACAAAGTGGGTGCTTCTACACAAAATGCTACATCACTGTAGCCACATGCTATGGCTACCTAGCGCCAGTGGGCAAAAACCATGATGCTGCAGCTACATGATCACAGTGATGTGCTCCCTTGCTATAGCGCATCACTATGGCAATGTAGTGGCTAAAAATAGCCACGTGCTGCCAGCATAGTGTAGTAACAACAGAGCCGTAGGGGCACGTGTAGATGCGCTGAGTGGGCGTGTCTACATGACACACTAACTATTCAGTAGCCAACTAATTCTGCATAGTAGCATGTCACCACACCAGCAATGCTAATATGCTACTGTGCAGTATTAGGCTGCTGAGCAGTAGTGTCGCTAAAAAGGTGTTCACCAGTGCTACTGCACAGTAAGTCCAGTTACTGTGCATTTATTTAGTACCTGATTCTACAAGTACTAAATAAATGTGCAGTAATCGCTGCACAATAGCATCTTGTATAGACATGCCCACTGTGTGGCAGAACAGAAACTTGACTCCAGATTAGTAGATGCCTCTCCTACTACCTGAACCAGAAGACCAACTTCCTTCTACCTATAAATCTAATGAATGAATAAACACATAAATAAATACTGTATTTACTCACATACTACACTCACCTTTCCCCTCAAAATTATCCTTCCAAAACTGGGGTGTGTATCTTAAGCAGGGATGGTCTTTTTGCTGCCCAGAAGAGAAGCGTGGAGATACTATAAGATAACTGGTGCTGATTTTAATTCTCTTCCCTTCAGGAGCTGTATGCAAGGAGGGGTGGAGTCCGGCAAGGACCAGTCCAGGGAGGGTGCAGTAGTGTGGTCACACCCTGCTTTGATTCCTGCTCCATCAACAGTTGGAAACCAACTGCCCAAGAACAGCAATGACACTTCTATTCAGGCAGTCATAAGGGAATCAATTGATTTTATGGCTCATTATAATTCCTGCTAATCATTCTTCATTCCACCAGTGTTAATGACCATGTCTCCTTTTTAATGGTCATGGTGTTCCACTAAGCAAGCTATTGTTTTTTCTATAATTTTGCTACCTGTTAGCTACTCCTGGTCTCTCTTTTCTTATTTCACAGCCCTGCAGACTGCTTTTAGCCCTTGTGAAAATTCTGTGTTCATTAATGGAGTCCAGTCTTCAGCAGTAGCTAGTTTCAGCTTTTGGCTGAGCAGCCAAGAGCTACTGCTTATTCAAGGATTAAAACTAGCTTTCGCCTGAGTAGGAAAGGAAGGGTGAGTGAGCTGAATATTAGGCTCTGTCACTGCTTTATGTGGCCATAATTCTGGAAACTTTTTTCTTCATGCTGCCTTCTTAAAAACAAGGTACATAACTTATTTGGGGGAATGTGATATTCAAGAAAGTATGGTAATACTAGTACTGCCTCAGTGGGACAATCTGTACATATGAGTTTTCCCCTTCAAACTATTGCCTCACTTCTGATATGCCCCTAGGGTACCAGTTATGGGATAGCTTCATGATATAGATACCTGTCCTTTAGGAACTGGACTGAAGCATGGACTTATTCTCATAGATTTCATAGACATTAGGGCTGGAAGGGACCTCAGAAGATCATCGAGTCCAGCCCCCTGCCCCAGGGGCAGGAAGTCAGCTGGGGTCAAAGGATCCCAGCAAGATAAACATCCAAACACTTAAAGGAGTCCAAACACTTCTTAAAGGAGTCCTTTGCACCACCTCTGGAGGCAGTCTGTTCCAGGCCTTCGGGGCTTGGACAGTAAAGAAGTTCTTCCTTATGTCCAGCCTAAAGTGGTCTTGGAGGAGTTTGTAACCATTTGATCTTGTCATCCCTTGGGGCACTCTGGTGAACAGACATTCCCCCAGATCCTGATCCCCCAGACCCCCCTTATATATGTATAGGCAGCCACCAGGTCCGTTCTGAGCCTGTGCTTTTCCAGGCTTAAGAGTCCCATGGCTTTCAGCCTCTCATCATAAGGCCTGTTCTCCTGCCCTCTGATCATGCATGTGGCTCTCCTCTGGACTCTCTCAAGCTTCTTCCCATCCTTTCTAAACTGTGGATCCCAGAATTGAATGCAGTACTCCAGCTGTGGCCTCACCAAGGCCGAGTACAGCGGGAGGATAACATCCCAGGATTTGCTTGAGAAGGATCTATGGATGCAAGCCAGTGTTTTGCTTGCTTTACCACATGCAACATTGCACTGGTGGCTCATATTCATCTTGTGGTCAATCATGACTCCCAAGTCCTTTTTGGCCATGGTGCTAGCAAGCACAGCACAGCCAAGCCTATAAGCATGCTGCAGGGGTTTTTTCCCCAAGATGGAGTACCTTGTATTATTCAGTGTTGAATGCCATCAGGTTTTCAGCCACCCAGTTTCTGAGCCTGTCTAGGTCAGCCTGGATCACCATCCTATCCTCAGGTGTGGACACTCTACCTCAAAGTTTGGTGTCATCAGCAGACTTGGCCAGCCTGGTTCTGATACCAATATTTACATCATTAATAAAGATATTTAAGAGTATAGACCCAAGGATGGAGCCTTGGGGGACCCCACTGGTCACAGCACACCATGATGATTTACTTCCATCTGTTACCACTCTCTGGGTCTGACCTTGGAGCCAATTCCCCAGCCCCTGGACTGTGCTGTAGGTGAGGCCACAGTTGGCCAATTTTTCCATGAGGAGATCATGGGGCACCAAATAGAAGGCTTTTTTAAGATCAAGATATATGACATCAATCTTCTCTCCCTTATCTAGGTGATATGTCACTTGGTCATAGAAGGAGATGAGATTGGTCAGGCAAGACCTACCCACAACAAACCTATGCTGGCTATCCCTCAGGATCTTGCCATCAGCCAATCTGTCAAGAATGGTCTCTTTGATAATTTTTTCCAAGATCTTCCCTGGGGTAGAGGTCAGGCTGATTGGCCTGTAGTTCCCTGGATCTACTTTCCTCCCTTTCTTGAAGATAGGCACCACATTGGCCTCCTTCCAATCTTTGGGCACTTCACCAGAGCACCACAAGTTCTTGAAGATCCGTGCCAGTGGCTGGGCTATGATGCTAGCCAGCTCCTTGAGTACCCTGGGGTGTAGATTGTCAGGGTCAGCTGACCTGAAGGTGTCCAGCCTCTCAAAGTGTTCCTTTACATGGTCAACATTGGTGTAGGGGTAACAATTCTCTGTCACCCTAGCTGTCCCTTACCATATTGAGCAGGGCTGCCCTTGGGGTTGGTGAAAAACTGACGCAAAATACCCATTGAGCAGGTTGGCTTTTTCCTGGGCATCTGTTGTCAGTTGTCCCATTTGGTTTAGCAGGAGTCCAATCTTACCCTTGCTTTTCCTCCCCACATATCTAAACAAGGACTTATTATTGTCTTTGATACATGTAGCCAGTTGGAATTCAATTGCAGCCTTAGCTTTTCTGGTTCGCTCCCTGCAGGTCCAGACCACAGCAGAATACTCCTCCTTTGAAGTGGTTCCAGTCCTCCATCCTTTATAGGTTTTTCTTTTTAGACGCACGAGGTCCCCAAGTTCCCTGCAGAGTCAAGGGGGCTGCTGTGCCCTTTTGCTGCCTTTCTTCCGAGATGGGATAGACATTTCTTGTGCTTTCAGGATCACTTCCTTGAGGAGCAACCCCTTATCCTGAACTCCCCTGCCCTTTGGGTCGTGGTTCCTTAGGGCCTCGCCAACAAGCCTCCTGAGCTTGTCTAAGTCAGCTTTCCTGAAATCAGTGACTTCAGCATTGCTGACTGACTTGCCAGCTTTACGGTGAATAGTGAAAATGATCAGCTCATGGTCACTCTCCCAGCTTACCTTCGATCATTAGGTCACTAACTAGATTATCCTCCGTTGCCAGTACCAGGTTAAGCAGCGCTTTGCCTTTTGTCAGTCCATAGACTTCTTGAGTTAGATAGAGCTCATCCACGTACATGAGGAAGTTTTTCAACCGTTTGGATTTGGCCAAGTGCTCTTCCCACAAAATGTCTGGGTAGTTGAAGTCTCCCATGACAACTATGCACTGGGAGCATACAGCCTCAGCCAGTTCCTTGATGAATTCCTGGTTGAGCTCTTGATAAGGAACTGGAGTGAAGCATGGACTTATTCTAAGATAGTTATAGTTTGGAATCTGAGTAGAAGTCATGAAAATAATGATTCAGCTTTTAAATTACTGGTTATGTTTTATATATTATGTTATTATTGTGTCATGTTTCTATGGCACCATCTCCATTGGACAGGACATGTCATATGGATGCCTGACAGCTGGCTCCTAAAACAGATCCTGTACTTCCAACTCACCAATGGTCACAACTCTAGAGTTAGACAAAAGGACACCTTGAAGGCAAATCTGATAAAATGTGATATTAACTTCAACACCTGGGAGACTTGAGCACTGAATCATCCCTAGTGGCACCATGAAGCACAACGGGGAATCAAAAATTTTGAGCAAACTTGCCTCACTATGGAGACAGCTAGGTAAGACAGACAAAGGGAAAGAGCTATGCCCCAGCAGCACCAGGATATATTTCTGTCTCCTGGAACTGTTTGCCATGTCTGCAGCTGAACAGGCAGATCTCAGATTGATCTCTTCATTCATCTCCGGATTCACTGATGACTTCCCTATCTACTGTAAAACTGTCATCCTTGTGACTGCTGACAATGATGATTTTTATTAGAACAAACATTTTCAAGCATTTAAGCTTGGAAATAAAAGCTGATGGAAGTCATAAAGAGAAATAGCCAATTGTTGTTGTCCAAAATATTGTATAATCTATAAAATGACAAAAGAAAACTGCATAAAGCTTTTGAAACATCTTTGTTTTCATGGCATCAAACACCATAATCACACACTCTTTCTCTTTATTGTGATCTTATCAGAACCCATCCTTGTTTTTAGCAGTATTGTTGAAAGAAGATGCTTAATAAGTCATGTCTTTGGAAAACAAAACAAAACACAGCTTTTTGAAAATATTTTTGTATCACTTTATATAAGGCTGAATCCTATTTCACCTTAATGTGCCTAACTGGCACCTATGTAGCCACATATGGGCAACGTTTAGCGCTTAAACAGATTTAGATGCTATTTCCATCTGCTTCAGCCTTTGTCTCCTACGGCTTTTCTGCACATTGCATTGATATTCATCAGATAAACAGTACTGGATGTCATGGGGCTAGGGCCAGATTCATTGAGTCACATATTCCAGGCTTGCTTGCTTCCTCCTGGCTCTACATCTTCCCTTCTTGGCTTTCCAGTGGGCTAGAGAGTGTTCTAGGCAATGCCTAGCATATGTCCTGGTGGTTAAAGCACTTTTCTAGGAAGCAGTTTCAAATCTCCTCTGAATTAGGATGCCAAGAACCTGGTCTTCTTATTCCCTGGGCAAGTGTATACTATCTACTAAAAGGTGAGAAGGTTTTTGTACTCCTGTGATGTCAAACAGCCACTAAGTAACATTTGTTTCTCTGACAAAAGTTTTTGGGAGTCATACATGACCCAGAGATTCTGTTCCATCCTGAAGCCTATATGGTTACAGGCAGGGATGAATCGGGAGGAGGGGGTGGAGTGCACCCCACTTTAACTCCTGCTACATTCAAAATTTAAAACCAACTACCTGGCAGTGGCAGCAGCATTTCTGGTCAGGCAGTGTTGAGGGAGTCAATTGACTTCATGGCTCATTAAAATCTACCTGATTCCTTCCAAATTCTTAATTCTACTGGTGGTAATGGCCCCGTCTCCTTTTTAATGGTCTTGATGTTCCACTAACCAAGCTAGACTTTCCTCTGCAATTCTGTTGTCTGCTAGTTGCTCCTGGTAATTTAGTTCCAATTTCACAGCCTTATGGACTGTTTTGAATTTATTCCAATAAAGTTATATTTGCTTTTGCTTCAATCTTAAACCCTAGCCTCCTAACATATTAGTAAAGCTTATAGTTTCTTTTAACCTGGAGAAAAATGTTTTGTGTTAAATGGGATGATGCAGCACATTGTCTGCACCCCACCTTTCAAAATCCTAGATTCACCCATGGTTACAGTGCAGCCTTCTAAATATGCTCAGAAAGGAAACAGGGTGAGTATAGCTACATATGTGCAAAAAGAAACTAAATTAATTCTAAGTGCCAAAAATGTTATGTGCCTATGTAAATAGGTAAAATAGGATTCATCCCATTATGTCTTTTATTTAAATACATAGTACCTTCACCCCCCCAAAAAAACTGGACGCAGGCTTAGGAAAAACTGAATTCTAATTTTGGCTCTGGCACGTCTATAGCACAAATAACCCTAAGGCTAGTTTGTCCCTGCTCCCACATGCACAGGACCTGCACATCAGGGAGCGTGGTGCAAACAGCCAGCTCCAGAGCCTGGAGCTTGCCTCCTGTGGTGCATGAGTGTGGGGCCTGTGCATGCATGGTGGGGAACACTGGCAATAGGGACAGCCCAGCCGGCGCTGCACTCCTCACTGCAATGTGCAGTGCTGGCCAGAGCCATGTGTCACCGGGCACCAGTGCCTGCTCTGGGCATGAGTGCCCTGAGAACCCGCGCCCGCTGCTGCTGCTGCCACCACTGTCTACCAGGGCTGCATGCAATGGGCCAAGTGGGAGTGTCCCCACACCCACACCCTCCCTCATACCCACATGCTGCCCACCCAAGCTCCGTGCTGGTGCCACCCCCTTAGGCACAAGGTTTGCACTGCCTCTAGCCCCATGCTCCATAGTCCCACCCAGCTGTATCTCTGCCCTCACCCAGGCCACTTCCCTACCTGCTTCCCTGAGCGAGCAGGACACCGGGAAAATCAAGCAGCCGGGAAGCTATGTGCTGGCCAGGCCCTTCTGCCCATGAGGGTGGGAGTGAGGTGCAATAGGGTATGTTGGTGGGGTGTGTATACATGGTCAGAAGGGCTTGGCAGGGTACAACTAGTTGGTGAGTGCCACAGGCCAGATGAAAGTGCCTGGCTGGTCAGATCTGGCCCACAGGCTGTATTTTACCTGTCCCTGTACTATAGTGTGGCTATATGTCCTGGTCTGGCTGAGACACTCCAGGATTCTGTAGCCTGGTCCCAGCCAGCTGGTCAAAAGTCCTGGGCCAGAGTCCAGCAGGGAAGCAGAGCAGCATCCTGGAGTGTCCTGGCCAAACCAGGTTGCATGGCCACCCTATGGTACTGTCATCTGCTGTGGCTTGCGCACAGTATTTCTGTTAATAACATTTGCTTTCCTTTGCAAAAGTATCATATTGCTGACTTGCATTGAGTTTATGATCCACTGTAACTCCCAGATCATTATTGGTAGTGCTATTGCCTAGGCAGCTTTCCTCCATTCTGTATGTTTGCAGTTGTTTTATATTCCTTAGATGTAGCACTTTACATTTGTCTCTGTTGAATTTCATTTTGTTATTGATAGCCCAATACTCTAATTTAACAAGGTTGTATTGAACTCAACTCCTATCCCCCAAAGTGTTTCCAGCCCCTCCTAGTTTTGTGTCATCTGCAGACTTGATCAGGAAATTCTCAGTTCATGCATCCAAATTATTAATAGACATGTTAAACAGCACCAGACCAGACCAGAACAGACCCCTGTGGAATCCTAGTTGAGACATCCTGCCATTCTGATACAGATCCTTTTATAGATACACTTTGCTTGCAGTTATTCTACCAGTTGTGTATCTAACTAATAGTAATTCCACCAAGACTGCAGTTCTCCAGTTTCCTTGTGAGACTGTGTAAAAAATCTTGGTAAAGTCCATGTATATTGCATCTTCTGCATTTTTCTCATGCACCATATTAGTTAATGTGTCCAAGAATGAAATCAAGTTGGTTTGGCATGATCTAACTGTTTGTACAACATGTTTGCTGTGATTCTTTAATAATAAAATATGTTGTATGTGCAAGTCACTATTGTTATGATGATAAGTGATTCTCAATGATTTGGGTCAAAGCTATTTGAGAACTTGACTTACCTATGCTTCACTTGAACTGCTAGTACCTCCTGTTATAGATAGCCACTGTCATAGGCAACAAATTATTTAATCTCAGTAAAAAATGGGTTTGGGTGAAGAAGAAAGTATAAAAATTAATATTTGGATACAAATTCAAGGAGCTGGTACTTTCCCTGAGCCTGGATTCCTGAACTCATTGGCAATCAAGACAGGTACTCTTACTCATTTTATTTTTAACCCCCAAATTGTTATTTTCACAAATTGTGTATAGGAAAGATGGTGGACAGGCTGGGATACTCATGCTGAAATAGGAGTATTCATGAGGAAAATTACTAGGAACAAAGAAATTGGGTGATCAGAAGCTTGATGGTAACAGTGAGAGAGGGTCAGGTACAACCAGTTCCATCTATGATTTTTGAAGGATTGTTTTAATTATGTTCTCTGTTTTTCTCCACACTTCCTTTTAACCAAAGCAAAACTAACGATGATGATGATAACAGTAATAATCTTTTCCTCAAGGTGTTCCAGTGTCATATAAGAACAAAGAAGGCCAGATCACACACAGTAAACAAAAATCTAGTCTCCTGTTGCCCAGACAATATCGTTTCTAAATCATGTTATCAGGAAGCCTTTGATACTGAGCTGTAAGACTTTTTTAAAAAGACCACTGTGCAGTCAACCTGCAGAAGGAGGTTTATATCCTCTAAACCAGTGGTTCTTAACCTTTTCATCCAGAAGACCAGATGCGTAGTGCTCAGTCCTTCTGCAGGCTGGATCCAGCTGGTGGGCCCAACCTGGGGCAGGTATGGCAGGGCCCATCTGGCTATCTGAAGGGGATCAGGGAGCAGCCCAGCCCTGCTTCACCTGTTTGGAGGGAGGGGATGTGGCCTTACCCTGCAGTAGGGAGAGGGCATGGCTGAGCCCCAGCCTGGCGAGGTGAAGGGAAGAGGGCGTGACTCAGACCCGTGGTGGAGGGAGGCTGCAGGGGGCATGGCCTGGCCCCAAACAAGCTGCACAGGGGGAGGGGGCATGGCCCAGTGCCAACCCAGCCACTCAGAGGAAAGGGAGCATGGCCTGGAAACAATCGGGCTGTGTGAGGAGGGTCTTACCCAGACTTTCAGACCCACCATGCAGGGCTTGGCATTTTGGCAGTGGAACAGAGATGGCAGTATTAACAGCCACTGCTTCCCTGCCTCATCCCACTCCACACCAAATTTCCTGGAGGTTGAGCACCCCAGTTCTAAACCAGTGGTTCTCAACCATTTTGGACTTGAGCAACCCCTCAAGGGACTTGAAGCACCCATCCCTAACTTTTGTGAACTATGTGGCAACCAGTTTCAAAAACTAATTTATGTATTACAGTGCTTATCTCCTTGTAGAGGGGCCAAGCAATGAGGGCAGGGATTGACTAGGCGGGGACATACCTAAACCTGCACTTATCTACTCCTCATACCTGATGGCATCTTTCAAAGGATCGCAATCATGGCACCCTGGTTGAGAATCACTACTCTGGACAGTTGCTTAACAGTTGTTGACTCCACTACTTACTCAGCTCTATTTTACTGATTTAATTTTCAGTTTATACAGTTCACCTATTTTAGGTGCATGAACAATTAATACTTAAAACATTAATGACAACATTAACTCTAAAACTTGCAATAGCTAAGATCTTTCCTATTAAGCCTGTCCTTTCAGAAAATTAACGCCCCTGCCCCCCCAGAAAAGCCAAAAGACAAATTGGGTATGCAGACTCTTATCGTCTCTTAAAACATTGCATAGCTGTAGATTTGCTTGGTGTGAATTTCACACTGCAGGGACATGAAAATAGTCCCTTACTGAAGATATTTCTAGTAGATCATAAAATGAATATGAATTTAATCTAGCAGTATTTTTAATGATTTCCAGGTAAACGTGTTTGAAAGGAAAATATACTGCCTTTTAAAGCCACATTAAAAGAAATGTACAATTTAAAAAAATCCTAAAATACAACATTTATGAAAAGTACCAGATGTCACACAAAATTTAAAATGTGGGCCAACTATGAAAAGTATTTTGGTAGAATTAGAGCCTTGCTCAACAGATCTGTTAATAGCATGCATCTGCTGACTTTGAAAATATATTTCACTGCTTAATATTCCTGATAGTGATACAGAAATCAACCAGGTATGGAAGCAGGAGTTTGATGGAATTCCTTCTTCTGCATTGCCAGCAGAGTATTGTTGCTAATTCTGATTTGTTTGCAGCTCTACAAACCCTATCCATAACATAAAGGTGATACAACTCATTATGTGTTTCTGAGACTATAATTTAAGCTTTAGACTCTCTGCTTATTTGCAGTAACAACCAACGAAATGAAATAATTCAGCATGACTTGGGTCTAAGTTAACTTTGCAAGACATAACTAACTTGGAAGGTAGTTAGAAAGTATGAAATATGAAAAAGAGAAGAAAACCCCAAACTCTTCAACTTGTAAACTGAACAGAACTGATTACTAAACTATAAGAATGGAACCCTGTATTGCAAATTTTACATGGTTTACAGTTCCCCTGCTGAGTGCATTAATGCCATTAGTAGGCTTTTTTGAAAGAGAAAAAATGAATAATTCTTGTCAAATAATTTATTCAAATTTTGCCTCTTTCTGATCACAAACAATCACAAAATTCTCCAATTGATTAATTATTCAAAATTAGTTTTTTAAATAGTTCATGGAATAATACTCAAGGTTCAGATTATTTGAACTGGGAATAGGGCAATTAACTATTCAGTGTTTGCTGTGAAATATATAATTGTTACAACTCAGACTGCATAGCTGCTGCTGCTGCTGCTTCTTTTGTATGGCATCAGATCTCAACTTCCAAATCTTTGAGCCTGTGGGCGTATCTACACATCACTGTATGGCGACATTGTTACTGCACCACACTTTACTACTTCCTTTTGGAAATACTAAAACACAGCGCAGTAGCTGCCTGTACTACACCATACAGGCAGTGCATGCTTAAATTTTCCCGGTACGGCAACATAGCTAGTGCTGTGTGATTGCTATGTGACTGTAGCTCGCAGTACAGGAATGTAGCGCATTGCTATAATGCCATAGGGCAATGTGTAGACTCACCCACTGTCTGGTATTATTGCTCAGTGTGTGGATTCCATCTACCCTATCTGGGCATTTGTCAAGCTGTAACTGCTTAACTAACCAAATACTGAACTGTAGAGCCTATTTTAATATATATATTGGGCTATGAGTGTGAGTTTGTAAGTTATCTTAGCAGAACTGAAACATAATCACACATCTTGAACAGCTAACCAGGATCATCTGAATTTTAACCTGGATTTTAAAACACAATTTAAACTTTACAGAACACTTCCACAGATTACAGTGATTGTTGCCAAGTAAGAGCTTGTAATGACAGTGTAGGATAGTGCTGGAATTTCCTGTGTACATGGTGTTTGGTTTTTTGTTTGATGTTTTTAAATCTAAAACATTATTATGAAATATAGTACAATAATATTCTAGAGGTAAACCTTCTTAGCCTTAACTCTGTCTTAACCATTCCTTTTCATCTGAAAATTCAGTGGAAGTTACATTTGTTAAAAGCAGTAAAAATGTTTTATTTTGTATTTTCTCATGTTTATAATCCAAAAAAACCCTCATAACTTTATACTGCTTGTATCTCTAGTAAGGATATATTTCATTGGTGGTTCTGGGAGAGTTTATAACTTCCATGAAGTCTCAAAAATAGTTCCCAGGAGAAATACACAGTTATTTGCACTGAAACAGAAGCAAAACATGAAACTTCAGTGATATTATGAGTATCACTAGCATAAACTGTAGAGCTAACTGTAGTAAAACCCACATTTCACTGTTTTTTGTCGTCATATACTCCACAGTAGCCCAGTAGGCTCAGAACATTTTTAAGCTATCCTTGCATGGGCTTCATGGAAGTCATAATTTTTCTATCATATCAGGATATTATGATTTCTCATGACTCGTTTAGATTGACAGGTGTTCCCCTACTGTAGTGAGAAGACTCTGAATAGAACAGAACCAAGGGACTCAGTAGGGCTTCATGAGGAAGCTCCTTTTTGACTCTACTGTACAAAATGTTGGCTTCAGCGAAGTTCACACCTGCTTTCATCAGATTGGAACTTAACCCCATGAGTGAAGCAGTGGATGTAGTAAAATGAGAATCCCCGAGCCCTGCAGTTATGTTGCTACCATAATCTGCAATGAAGAAGCTACACATGGAGCCCAATGAAGTGATTGTAACATGAGCCAGACGTTCCAGCTGCTTTTGAGCAGCCTTGGTAATGTGTTTTTAAGATAAATGGGTTCCTTGAAATACAGCCATTTGCTACAAAGTACGGCTTCCATTGCTTTGCCTAGTGACAGAGGCAGAAGGCCACAAGTACTAACGCCAGGTGCAGGGATTGTTAGATTCTGTTAGATTTCTCCCTTGGTTTTCACATTAACTCAGTACTCCATTAGAGAAAGCCTATGTTTTCATTGTTTGCTGGTCCACACATTAGTTTTAAATTTGCAACATTCTTAGTGAATATCTTTTAGAGAATCACTGATGTGTTTGATAAAGATAAGGCAACAATGATGTAGCAGATTGTTCTGTATGGGAGGGTGTTTCATGGTCTGGACTCTTGACATAACAGTTGTTAAAGTACACAGTTCTGTTCATCAAGTTTATTGGTACTCCAGTGACAAAACTACAGACACGGGTAGAGGTTAGTTTTAATATTGAGTTGTCAGTTTAGAAGATCTTCAGCTTGACTAGAAGATAGCAGATTAAACGGCAGCATTACTCCAAAGTGGATTCATTCTAGCTTCCTCCTTCCTTCCTTAGCTGCTGTTTCTTCTCTTACAGAGCATACTGTGCTAGTGCTCTCTTCATTGGCGGGTATTGTGTTCTATGCTCATAAATAAGCAGAACTCAATGTTTGGTCTGGGTGTTGGGTGGAAGTCCTTACTTTGCAACTGTGCTATCCACGTTTGTCCCCTTTTCTCCATGAACTTGTGTTCTTATTGCAAGGACAAACTGCATTGGATAGACACAGCCTGTGAGGAGTTAATTTGCAGCCCATGGCAGGGTCGGATTATGACATGCTGGGGCCCTAAGCTATGTCAATGACTGCTGCCACCTCCATGAAGTATCCTGTGCCACTGCTCTGCATGCAGCTGGTGCTCCAGGACTGACTGTCACTACCCCCCACCCCCCATCCATCCCCAGCTCCGTGACCGGCTGCAGTGCCAGTTTTAAAAAATCGGCACTTTCAAATTTCTGGCACATGCTTGGTCCCGGGCATGCCAGATTTGTGAGGTTTTACTGTATTATTTTCTTATTTAGACCCCTCATAATGTGAAGCCCTAAGTTGTAGCTTCCTTACCTTGTGCCTAAATCCAGCACTAGCCCATGGGCTACTGCCTAGGTAGCACTCCACCCCGGTACTCTGGCTGTTACTGCTGCCAGGGTCTCTCGGCTCCTCTTCCCTCCTATGCCTTCTGCTTCCTGCCTCTGCCCTTGGGAGTGGTGGGGTGCAGCCCAGGGAGCCTGTGGCTTCAGCAGGCCCCAAACTCTCCCAGCCTTGGAATTGATCATCCCAGCAGTAGAGAGGACAAACTCAGCTAGGCAAATGAGAGTTGTTAGTTCTCACTCAACTTGCCTCTATAAGGAAGTGGGCAGCCTAATAGCCCCCTGTCAGCCTAAACCTCCAGCCTGGCTCTAGCTGACACCTAATTGGCCAAGTATAACAATCACAGACCCAAAAATATATATAAAAAACAAGATGATATTGGAATGTAAGCAAAACTTAATAACAAAGTACAATGGAGCAGGTAAGTAAAAGAGAAATTACACGTATACAAGAAGAACAGCAGAACTATATGTACACATAGGGCTAAAATGAAATGCTGGCTTCTCTCTCAAACATGCAGTGTTGTTGCAGGTAATACAGGGTAGCTGGTCATAAACGTACTCTAAGATCAGAGCAAGTACTTTTACCAAAGCAAAAATCCACTGCCCGTCTCCCCTACAGGACTTTTCTCTCTTCCAGAGGTGTCGTGCTTGACCCGGGAAGGAGTGGTACTTTACCCTCGATGGCCACTTGGTTGATCAGGGCTGCTCCTCCAGCCAACCACTGAGTGTACTCGGTTGACACAATGACTTGTTGGTAGGATCACAGCCACCGCTGAATAATCTGTTAGACACCAAGGATTCAGCGGCTCTGACTCTCACCTTGACGCAAGATTCTCTCACAAACCCAGCCAACACAATCAAGCTCCACAGTCCCAGTCACACCCCAGTTGCGCCCAGTCACACCCCAGCCACGTGCACTTTTTCCTCAGCGATGGTCTTAAATACCTCTGGCAGGACACTAGGTGTCAATCATGTTCTCAACCAATCATATCATGAAGTGACCTGTCACTCAGAACCTTTGCTCTCCTGGCCAATCACCTTTCTGAGACCTCACCTCGTGAAGGTGTTGTGCACCTTTTCCCGCGACTCACCTTGTTGCCAGGTGGTTACTATGCATGCTCACTCCTCCAAAAAATGGGTCACTACCTCATCGCAGTTAAAAGGTAATTGTCTTCTAGTTCTTCTAGACCTTCCTCTCCTCTCTGTGTCACCTCTGATACGCGCATGTGAAAGATGAAAGGATGAGCCATTCATGGCTAACAGCAGATGAGACTGCTCTCTCAAGACAGCTATTGTAACTCCTACTCCTACTTCATTGTCTCCTGTACTTTCAACAAAAACTATTCCACCTCCTTTTATCATTCTTGCTTTCCTTATGTCTCTCAACTGAAAATAAGGACATCTCTGTTTACACCTAAAGGGCTACTAGCTACATTAGCAACAGCACCACATGCTAAGCTTATAGTTCACTGCTGGATTTGGGAACATGTAGGTTACAACATGCTGTTTTTTCCTCAGTATATGCATGTTGTTCCAGCTGAGTTCAGAAATACTGTGACAAATACTGCTCTTGTGGTATGTGCCTTGTGGTAGTTTTGACCTAGGCTGAACCACAGAATACTCAGAAGTCTGATGAGAAAGTTCATTCTTGTGAAATTTCAAGCTTCAGCCGCAGCTAAACATGCTTTCAGCTTTTCATTTGTGGGCAGGGAAGGGACCACTTTGACCTAGGTTGAAAGAAACATATTTTCTCCCCTGCAGTAGCAGAAACATTATTTTAAACCACTGATTTCTCTGGGCTAGGGTAATAGTAGAGTTCTTGAAATGTAGATGGGCATAGTGTTTTGTCTTTATCTTTCCTACTTAGGTGAACTAGCAAATTCACTGATTCCCCTGACACTGCTAAACTTGGCACCATATCTGAAAAGCTGCCATGGCCAGACTGGACCCAAACTTGAACATGGTTGCCCATGGCTTCTCCAGCAATCAGGCATACCCCCTAGTATGTCACCAATATGCCTCTTGTAGGCAGGGCTCCTGTAGATGTTGGCGCAGTGCTGGTTATGCCAACTGATATATCTTTTAGGGAGGTGTCCTATTTCTGATGATTTCTCCAGGGAATCCTTTGGCTGCTCTATTACTACTTTATGAAAAGCTGATCTAAAAGGACCATAGGGCTCCATGAATTTAGCCAAACAATTAGCACAGCACTAACAACTACAGTAATTTTTCCCATCACATGAGGTTCCTGATGAGATTTGAAGCACTGAAAAAAAATACAGAAAAAATATCCTAAGGAAAGTTTGAGCATATGACTGGGATATGCTCCTGCATTCCAGCCGATGTGCTGTAGACAGTATGGAAAGGTGCCAGATTGCACAACAGAAGGATAGGGTGGGTTTCCTGTTTCTCTTCCTTGCTGTTTCCACTCAGACACTGGTAAAAAATCATTCTTTTGCTTTATTGTGGTTAGGTGTGGCCAGAAGTGAAAGTGATGGGCCCATCCCTCTCCAAGTTTGCCTCTTCCTGTGTTGCTGCTATTTGCAGCAGACCTTTCAACATATTATTCTGCATTGCTCTGTCAATGGTGATGTCACATTATGAGATGCACAATTCTTGTCTGCTGATGTCAGCACTAAAAGGGGAGAAGGAAATCGTCTTTTTGCTTAAACTGTTGTAAATCAGCCCCGTAAACCAGACTATACATTATGCTTTTGTTACACTGAGAGTTAAATTACAAGGAAATGAATGGTGCATAATAATTCCCTGTGTCACTGAATTCCTTGCTTCTCAGCAAAATATTCTCAAACACAAACAGGTTTATAGTGCTTATGTTATCACTGTGGAAAAGGCGCTATCTAGTGGCTGTCATCTGTAAAGTTGATGCTCAGGAAGTGAGAGTAAAAACTAGACATGGATACATCTAAATGAAGTGACCCATCATTATGAAGGGAAGTCATGTTAAGATGGATATTACCCCAGTCCAAGATTTATGTTTTAAAGACATGGTAAGTAATATGGTCCCAAGGAGAGAAAAGATGTTTACATCAGTTTTGCACGAAAATAATAGCATCAGGATGGCTCGCACTGCTCCTGATGTACAGAGATATAAGTAAGGGATGAAGCAGGAGGAAGACATTATTAATTAAAATCTTAGGTCATTTTTGCCACCTGCTTACAGCTGGGTTTCCTCAGATATAAAATAATAACAAGTAATCTTCTTTTTAAAGGGTAATATTTATTTTAGCTCCCAATTACATCAACTGATTGATTCACACATGCAGGCAGCTACATCAAGTCTTTTAGACTAATATTTTCTTCAGCAGGGCTTCATGGTTTGAAGACCACAGGATTAATTTGTACAGCCAGTTGTTTGCTGGATCATTTATATTTGAAATGAAATAAAACACTAAAACAAAGGACTGTAATAAACTGCAGAAGTTAAGTCAGTAAAGGTGCTGCACATCCAAGTAGCACATACGTATGTTTCTGTTTATAATATGCAGTGCACATCCTAGTGCAAGCAAATTTACCCTGTGTGCTAGGTTTATGGGCTTGATCTAACACTAAAATGGACTTCTGCTTTTGAAATCACAGTGGTTGTCTAATAGTTAATGTCATGGAAATGACATCTGAGCTTGGGAGAGGTCCTCTGTGCATGATTCTCCGTCCTCCAGTGCACAAAGAGCACTCAGCCTCCTCCTACAGGCCCAGTGGAGGCCTCCTGGCACGTTCAGCATCTGTGCTGAGAAGGGGAAAAAAAAGAGTGCAGCAGCCTGTAGCACAGCCAAAAGGGGATATATGCTATTCTGTTTCTCAAACTACTGAGCTTAGATAATAAAGACTGTATATACCCATATGATCTTTTCTGTGGAAACGCCTGTCTACACCTGGTCTTTAGGGACACTGAAGCTGAGGGGACAAGAAGGAAGACTGCAGGGACTGTGGGGGTTGTGGAGCATTGGAAACCAGAGTTGGCACAGAAATGTTAAGCCTCAACAGAGGTGGCCCTTTTCTTCTCTCTTACAGGGCCTCTGTGGCAGGTAGAAAGAGCAATTCTAGATACGGGAGCACGCTGTGATATGATAAAGAGAATCCTATTAGAGCTGCCTTCAGTGGAGTTTTACTTCCAGAGGGTGATGATCAGGCTCGTAGAATCTATTAAATACAGGTTGATGCCCTTCATTCCCATTGAAGCCAATAAGGCCACAACACTTGTAGTTAACAAATCACAGGTAAGGGTGAAGCATTTCAGGGCAGGGCAGAGCATTTCAGTGTCCCATAATTTGGAGGACAGGCTACGTAGTCCCTAGTGTCCCCTGCTATCCCTTCCCCCACTCCCGCCCCAAAATGTGATCTGTCACAGGGTGAACAAATTATCTACACACAAACTGAGGAAAAGTGGAAAACAAACAATCTGGAATTCCATCTCCATAGAAAAAGCAAGAACCTACATGTATGCATTGAAAATAGCAAACATTCATTTCCTATGAAAAAGGAACTTCATTGCTAACATTGTCCAAACAACTCCTTGACCAAGAGTTTCTCTCTTTTGTTCCTTTACGCTGAGTCAGCAGAGAGTAGCAGCCCTCTCCCCTTCTCTATCTTTTTTCCTAGATTTCTAGTTTAGGGAGATTTTAGAATTCACTCTACTATGAAACTTCCTTGCTGAGTTCAAAGCCCCGGATCACTATTTTACCTTTAACTCTTGATCAGTAGGCACACTCGGCTTCCCCCAGTTAACTCTTCTCCGCAAGACTCCCTGTCATTTAAAACTCCTCCATAACTTCAAACCTAGGTAATGCACTATGGTTGCATACTTAGAAAAATTGCAGGTCATCAGGAAGGATTGACCATGCAGTCTTAGAGGGCCTTTATAGTTGTAGGGCCCAGCCATTAGAAAGAGATGAGATTGCAAGCACTAAGCCAGCATATTATATCTCCATCCTGGTGTGATATCTTAATAACCCTATAATGTCACTCTTCTAGGAACACGCCTGGTCTGCACATTTTCACTGCAAACCAATAATAGCACGGAGAGAACCAGATGACATACGCTGTGCACATAGCTACTTTGCACCTTCCCGTCTCTATAAAACCCCTCTTACCTATTGTTTTCATTTTATGAAAAATTACACTCTGATAATATGTGAGGAAATGAGGAAATTAAAAAGATGTTGATGTAGAAAACTGAGTATATGAGCTTCAAAAAAAAGACTGAGAAGGCTCATCGCTTGAAAATATTTTTTTCTTATAAAGGCTGTAAAACATCATTTCATATTGCAATCGAATGTGTGTGGCTTTTTTAAAAAAATGAAGAAAATGCTTTGTTTCTCAGAGGCACCATATGTACCACATGCTGCAGTTGCTATGGTAATTACTCGTATTTTATTGAATAGCACTGCAAGGGGTTATACAGAAATGAACTAACTGGCCAAAGTGCTTGTTAGAATGAATACGTCCAGTTATTTATAAAAGGTGCCATAAAGCACGCTAAGAAAATAAGTGTGTACGTGTGTAAGTGTGTGTGTTAAGGGGGTGGTTGGCAGGGGTGGAGGTATGACCATGTCTACAAAGCCAAGACTGACATAATGCAGTCATTTTCTCTTTATTGTAGGAGGCATTCAGTGACCCTTACAGTAAAAGGACAGTACAGTAGAAGTTTGGGGGTTGTAAAAGTATTTATCTTATGTTTCTCTTTTTTTTCCAGTGTGTAGTGTACAGCCATTTATATGAAAAAAATAGAAATCAAAATTGGGACCTGGGATCCACATCTCTTAGGATTTCAAGGAATGGGTTTGAAACTCCTGATCTAATTAAGTAAGGCCAAAAAACAGAGGGGCCACATCCAGACGAGCAAGCATATGCCAGTTGTAGCATCTCAAAGCAGTTTGAGATGCCTCAAGAGGCATGCGAGAAATGAAAAAATTCTCTCAGCACTGCATATTTGCAGCATGGACTCTAAGTTTGATATTGGGACATTCTGGTATAAAAAAAAAGTGGCACCGGGCGCACTCCTGGAACATGCCCAGAGGCAAACAGAGGCTGGCTGTTCCAAAGAGATGCTGTAGCACCTGGCTAGAGCATCTCTATGCCTGCCTCATGCCCCTGCTGCTCCAACGCACTGCTTCAGTGTGCTGGAGCAGCAGGGGCATGGGCAGTGTGCTGGAGCAAACAGCAGTGGGGCAAGGGTTCAGCAGTGGATTGAACCCAGGCTCTGTCCCCAGTAAGGAGGGACATAGGGTATGGGCACTGGGGGTGGTGGGTCTGTGGGTGTAAAGGGGACTGTTTGGGAGGGGTGGATCCCTTGCTTGCCCTCCTGCATGGCGCACAGTCCGTCCCCGCCCGGTCCCCCAGCATCAGCCAGTAGAAGGCTGTTGGGGAGCTCATGGCCCAGTGCAGGCAGAGTCCCCAGCTGTGTGGTACCTCCTGAGATTCGGGGCCTACATGTGGTGCATGGATCCAGCCTGGCCTACTAGTGTGTGCCTTCAGGCAGGACCAGGCTGGCCCTTGCTGCCACCTGGGGCTGCCAGCACAGCATGCAGGAACCATGCACCAGTGGACTAGGCCAGGTCCTGCCTCCATGGAGCTGGCCTGGCCCAATGGCAAGTAGGACACATGGACCCACCCCTTCTAAGCAGTCCCCAACACACCCACAACCCCACCTCAAGCCAAGCCCACAAACCCCACACCTACACCAACCCATATCCATTCCCCGACAAATCTCACACCCTACATGCCCAGCTGCCAGACAGGACAACTGCCACACTGCAGCCCTGTCCCATGCCCAGTGCTGGCACGTGGACCTAACCCAGTGGGGCTTCTGGTCCCAGGAATCACTTGGGGTGTGATGGGCTGTGGGGAGGGGTGGAGGTGGCAGTAGGGGTGAGAGAGAGAGAGAGAGAGAGATGGGGATCAGGGATGGGGCATCGCTCTGGGTAAGAGAGGCCTCCAGAGCCAGGCTTAGAGCCTCCCTGCCCCCCTAGAGCAACCTGTGCAGTGAGAGGCCAACCTGGAAGAGAAAAGGCCTGTTCCTGAGCCCTAATTTCAGGCTTCCCAGAATGGGCAGAGGGATCACTGGGGCCTGGGCACAGCAGGGAGCCTAACAGTAAGCTCAGAGCCACAAAGCAGTGGGTGGAACAGCTGTAGCTGGACACGTATCCTGGTGCTGGGATGGAGCTGCGTCTGGGAGGGAGCTAGTGGGGTCAGGCAGGGGCTGCAGGTCAGGAGTGAGAGCCACTGGGGGCTGTGGATTGGGAATGAGGGGCATGGGCATGGGCAGGGACAGAGCACCAGCATAGTGTTGATCAGCATCCCACATCCTGGTGAGCAAAGGGGACAGGGGCAGTACTGATTTTTCTATGATAAAAACAAAAGTAAATGCCAAAGTGTATAAATATTTAGAATTCATTTTATTATTATGATAGAAGCACTGGTAGGCTTCCAAATTGCTTTAAAATTTTAAATATATTAATAAAACATTGCCTGACTGATCTCTAAATGGTGGCATTTCATTTTAATCATAGAAGAACATGGATTTGGCGTATTTTAATGAGAGAATTTGGGGGGTTTTAAATCAGAGAATTTACAGTTTTTAAACAGGGAACACTAGGATATCTGGTGATAAGGCAAGTGGTAGGATCTGGGCAGAGAAGCCTGCCCAGGGCCAGCACCAGAGACCCAGCTAGAGGGCATGAGGTGGATGACTGCATTTGAAACCCAGAGGACACACTTCAACAGTTCAAAGCAGGGGACAGTTCAAGCAGACTGCAACGAGCACATCTTTCAGGTGATGGATGCCCAGATGGCAGAACAGGGGCACCAGAAGGCATGACAGTAGTGGTTCATGAAGGACAAGTGTGCAGCCACGACCCAGAGGTGAAGACGGCTCTCCTGCAGTACCCATATCACAGCCCAGACAGCCATTCAGTCTCCATCTGGCTCTGGCAGGTGTGAAGCCATGGGGTCACGGGTCTAACAGGGCAGATGCTGTTGCAGGTGGCAGCAGGTCACAGCCAGGCAGCAGCCCCCACTGCCAGACTGCTGCAGTGGGTAGAGGGTACAGGGACCACTGTAGGTTAGTGCTGCTTCAGAAGTCTAGCTGGAACAAGAAGCTAGTGTCCTCAGATACCAAATGGCTGGTTTTCAGAAGCTCCTATCTATTTGTAACATTCAAATACCATGGGCCCTAAGGCCACCCAGCTAACTAGTAGCCCCTATTGTGTGAGGGCTAATGGGTGAATACTACAATAAAATACTTGGGACAACAAAGGCAAAAAACAGGACAGGAGTGATGTAAGGGTCAGAGAGTCAAAATGTGAAAAGGTGTCCCCCTTAGCCGCACTCAGAGCAGAGCCCCTGGGCTGCACCCACTGGTCCTCAAAAGCACCCAAGGAGCTGGTGGATGCCACCCACTGGTGCTCTGCCTGGAAACATGCACAGACAAGTGAGAGGAAAGTGGACCCACAGTCTCTGGACACCTTCCTGGCCAGAGCCTCCTTCCTGGTCAAGTACAGGGCCCACTTGACCAGGGCCAGGAGGAGGTCTTGAGACCTGGAGGGGCCATGGATGGGGTGACCAAAAACAAAAACATGGGGTGTGAAATTCAACCAGAGCCTCGGGAGGTTCTGGAGGTGAAAGTGGAGGGACTGCAGCCTAGTACACTCAAGGGTCATGTGCGCCAGGGTCTCCCTCTGCCCACAGAAGGAGCAGGAGAACAGGGTGACTGTGAAGCTCATCACATACACGCCCGTGGCAACAGCTCCATGGAGGAGCTGCCAGCTGAGGTCCCCAGTGGCTCGTGGGATGAGGGTAGATTACAGAATAAGGTGCTGGGGTGCCCCAGCCATGCCCTCACTGAGCAAGTCCTGCCACTCAGCATCTGGATGGGACATGACAGCAGCATGATGGATCATGCAGCACATGAGCATGTAGAGGTGGCGGCAATGGATGGTGGAAAAGAGGACTGGTCTGGCGTCCTCCAGCTAGCTTAGGTGGTGAAATGGGGAGTGCCATAAGGCTGGGCAAGTGGCTGGACCCATGACAAACTCTGGTGGGCTGGAGGACATCAGGGGCGGGGACTGCCATCGCACAAGACCTAGTCAACAAGAGCGAAGGCATTGGGAAGTAGGGCAGATTTCACCTCCTGGACCAGACAGCAAGTTGCATGTGTCATAGGTAGACCCATGAGCCGGGCCAATGCAGTGGGGTTCACCCACTCCTGCCTATCGTCGTCCGGGAGGTCTCCAATATGTGTGACACCAGCCAGGATCAACCTCTGTCACAACCAGGGTGCCTCTGCTGTTGATACCTCCAGCTGGGGGTTCCAGAGGAGGCACTCGATGAGCAAGTCAGCACCCTAGGTGAGTGTTGCAGGGGACCTGGCCCAGAGGAGGTCCTGGTAGAACTCTGGCAGCCCTCACAGGTCCTGCACAGAGAAACCCTGCAGGCTAAGGAGCTGCCAGTCATATCAGAGCCCCTAGAAGTGGCAGGGGAAGGCATACCCCAGGTGGCCCTATGCTGCATGGCTACTGACATTGTATAGCACACGCTGCAGGGCCTGAAGATAGAACATCAGGACCTGGCCACAGAGGCAAACCAGGCCCTGGCCACCCTCCCACAAAGGGAGGCTCAAGACCTCTGCAGTGACTCAGTGCTGTTCTGGCAAGAAAAACTCCAGTGCCCATCTCTGAAGCCCTGCCAGGACCTCAGGTGGCACAGGCAGGGTGTGTCAGCAGTGCCAGACCATAGACAGGACCAGCTGGTTCAGGACCAGCACTCCCCCACACAGGGAGACACCCCTCAGGAGCCCTGCTCATGCCCAGAGCTGCTCCACCACCCTTGTCTCCACCTGTTGCCAGTTCTCTGGCTGGGCTGGGTCTGTGGGGGACAGGTAGACCCCCAAGTAAAGCAGCAAGCCTGCACTCCAGTGGATCCCATGGAGCAGGACTCTACTTGTACCAGGTTGCCCGAGTCCTAGACTGCAAAGAGTACATTGTCAGCATATGCTGGCAGGACCAGCCACACCACCGGCTCACAGAACATCAACCCCACCACCCACCTCCACTGGAGAACAAGGGCAGGCTCCAGGGCCAATGTGTACTTGACAGCTGGCTTGACAGGAAGCAGCCCTGATGCACCCCCCTCCCAAATGGGATGGGCTCTGTCAGGGTCCAGTTGAGCTTGACCAAACACTCTGCAGAGGTGTATAGCACCTGGGGAGCCTGCATGAAGCAGGGCCTGAAGCCAAAGACCCACAGCGTGCTTGAGGTACCCATGATCCACTCTGTCAAACACCTTCTCCTGGTGCAGGGATAGGAGGGCGAAAGACAGGCCCTCCCAGCGCACCAACTCCAGGAGGTCCCAAACCAGGTACAGGTTGAAGATGGGTACTGTGTACATCCGTTTGGGATGGATCACATCCATCAGCACAGACTGCAAGTCCAGCGAGTGCAGAAGAGGGACACAGGATGCCAGTTCCTGACATCATGGGGATCCCTCTTTTTTTTTTTTTTTTTTTTTTTTTTTTTTTTAGCAGGAGGGTCAGCATGGCCCTCCTGAATGACAGGGAGAGTTCCTCACTTCGATTGTATTCAACCCAGATCACAGCAAGGTCTGGGCTGAGGACATCCCAGAAGGCCAAGTAGAACTCTGTTGTCAGCCCACCAATGCCCAGTGCCTTGTTGCCAGGTGTAACAGGGGGTCTTCTCAGGGCCAATTTACCTTTGGCCCACCCACCTGTTCTGGGCCAACCACCCAATTTCTCACCCACCACGCCTTGATATTTATTTATTAATTAATTTATTAATTAGTGGGAGGCTGCCCATTACTTGCCTTGATGCCAGGGGGCGATATCTGCAGCTCTATACCTATCCTACACTGCAGCCTATGCCTCACAGATGGCATCCTCTGTTGTCAACATCACTGGCCCCACTCTGGGCCCCAGAATCTTACTGTTTGAATCCCACCTGGAGCTCTCCATTTAGGCAGCCTACTCCACTGTCATTCCAGGCTGCATAGCTCCCTGAGCTGCTCCTCCTTATGGGTGTGGTCCCCCCAGGACCTTTGGCTACACTGGCCCTGGCCTCACCTCCAGGCCAGTTGGAACCCTGGCCCTCAGCTCTGGGCGTCCCTCACGGTGAGCCCCAGCCCTTTGACCCTTCTGGTCCTGGCCCCAGCATTGACTAGTCAGGGGATTTCAAGATATGGCTATAGACTTAGAAACCTAATCTCTTACTGGGCTCCACCTTCCAGACTCTACAAAAGGGTAACCCACCTGGTTGTGGGAGCTGGGGTTAAGGCACCCCAACCCAACTGCAGTGGTAACTGGCCTGGCATTTCCTGGGGGCTCCTGCACCACTGAGAGCCCCACCAGGCTACCCGCTCCCGGCAGGGTGCAGTTTTAGGTCATGTCTAGGACCAGAAGCCTCCTGACCACCCCCTACAGCTCCTCCCTTACCTTCAGAGTGTTCTATGAAGCCTCACAACCAAGTGATGTTGCTGTACTTTCAGCCAACAGCAAAATGCTCTGTTTATATAGGCGGCCAGAGCTTTAAAATGGCCACCACAATTAAGCACCTGCTGGGTGCTTGGCCCCAGGTCTTAAAGTGGCAGGCACAAACAGTGCCCTACCACACCAGGCATCAGGCAAAGGGTGGCTGAAAACTCAGCCAGAGTGAGAGGAGCCTCCAGCCTGTCCCAGTCACCTGCACTGATTTGTGGGAGTCCCTCCCACAGGGTCTGCCAGGCTTTAGCATCAGTCAGATGCTGGGAAAAGAGCTCTTCGTAGAAAGCCTGTGCATCTCACCTGGATCCGTGAGGGGGTGCCATCACCCACCAGTAGGGGTATGCAAAGTGGGCCCTATTCAATTCAGATTCAGCCCAAATTGGGGACAGTGATTTGATTAGTTTATTCAGATCACTGTCTCCGATTCAATTCAGCCGAATCTAGATCTGAAGATTCAATGCTGATTTGCAGAATCAGTGATTTGGACACAGACACAACTTTAAATGTTTTTTCTACATACCTTGAGGTACCAGCGTGATTTGCTAGAACTGCAATGCTGGGGAGCATGGAGCGTCCCACAGGCGTGCAGGGGGCCCTCCACATGCTTGGCAGCAAACCCAGAAATGCACTAGAGGCACTTCTGGTCCACTTCTGGGTCCTCTGGGGAATTGCAAGGGGGCCCCCCCACACCCTCCCAGTGATTGGCCACAGGGGAACCCTGGGTGGCCCCTCCCAGACCCAGGAGGCACCAGTCACCAAGCTGGGAGGACACAGGGTAGCTCCCCACCCCATATGCACTCCCTGGTGGACCTGGAAGCAGACCAGAAGTGCTTCTGGTCCACTTCCAGGTCTGCTGCCAAGCGTGCTGGGGAGCTCTGCATTTCTGTGGGACACTCCAAGTGTCCCAGCATCACAGGATTTATGAGCTGCCTGCTACCTACAGGTATGTAGAAAAAACATTTAAAGCTGTGTCTATGTCCAAATCACCAAATCTCTCCGAATCTATTTGGAGGGTTCTGATTTGATTTGGCAAGATTAAAGGGTCCTCTGATTCGATTTGGATTCAGAGATTCAGCCACTGAATCAGGCCAAATCGAATCAGGGACCGAAGCTTTGCAGAGCCCTATCCACCAGAAGGCAGGTATTGTACTTCCTGGCTCCCTGCCTCCTCTCCAGGGCATAGAAGAAGCGGGAGCCACAGTCCATCTTCTGAAGGAGCTGGACACATGAGCAGACAAATGCACCATGAGTGCAGTGGTCATCCAGAGCACAAAGCTTTTCCTGCCTCTCCTGACATTCTCTGCAGAGAGACAGGTTAGCTGGGTCAGTGGCCAGATGCCTCTCCAGCTCTAGTACTTTCTGCTCAAGCTGCTCCTGGACTGCCTTCTTCTGCCAGGTGTGTCCCCGAGTGTAGCTGCAGCAAAAAAAAAAAAAGCCAGACGCACACCTTCCCCACGTTCCACCATGTCCGAGCCGAGGGGCAAGCTGTCCGTTACTCCTGCCAGGCCAGCCAGAATCCAAGAAGGCTCCCTGAAGCCCACATTCTCTAGCAGACCAGGATTGAAATGCCAGTAGGCCATCCCTGGATGCCCAGGTCCTAGCATGGCCTGGGCCCAGACAAGGTTGTGATTGCTGAAAGGGGTCAGCCAGATGCCAGAGGAGTGGGCCCAGGCAAAGTGCAGCAGAGAGATATAAACCCAGTCCAACCAGGAGTGGCATGCCTGCTCCTCCCCCACACTCACATAGGTGGAGGCAGGAGGGTCAGTAGGGCGACAGGCACGCCAGATGTCCACCAGGGAGTAGTCTGTCTGGATCTCCCGAAGGACACCCATAGCAGTCTGGTTCTGCTCTCTGCCCAACCGGTCTTGCATGTTTAGGGTGATATTAAAGTCCCCACCAAGAACCAGGCACTCACGAAGGTTGAGGGTGCTGATATAAGTGGCCACCTGGCAGAAAAAATCTGCTAACTCTGGGTCCTTTGCAGGAGCGTACATGTTCACAAGGTCCAGGACTAGCCCTAGCACTTGGACCTGGAGGTGCAGCAGGCGGCCTGACACCACTTCAATGTCCTGGAGAAGCTCCAGCTGCAGGCCTGGGGAGAACAGGGTAGCTACCCTGCAAGAGGTGGCTGAGAGGCGACTAAAAAAGACCCTGCCTCCCGACTCCAGCCACCATTTAGGCTCATCAGCCAAAGTCATCAGGGTCTCCTGTAAGCATACCATGGGATTGCCCCCGCTCCTGTGGGAAGGAGAGCACCTGGCATCTCCAGAGACCCTTTCTGCAGCCGTGGATGTTGAGGGCTACAATCTTAAATTACCTCATGGCTGGGGGGTGGAGTAGATGGTTCAGCAGGGGCCTCACACATCTCAACGCCCGGTGTGAGGTCACTGGCTCATGCAGCACCCTCCCATAAGTATAGAGGGAATCTGTGAAATTACGGGTCTGTCTATAGATCCGGGCATTGCAGTTTTGGGCCCCTTGCCTTCCCCTGCCAGCACCTTTGTAGTGGTGAGGATGCTGTCAAAATCTCCCCAGTGGTCCAAGGCAAGCTGTACCTTGCTGGCAGACTGCTGTGTGTAGCTGTGGTCAAGAAATGGAAGTAGCTCACCCCTGGGGACCGCCAGGACCAAGAGGTCCGCAGGCTCCATGGAGCTTGCTGGTTCTCAGGCATCATCCTCCTGGTCCTGGGGCTCAGTGGGCTGCTCAGTGGACTAGAGAGTTAAAGTGGTACCTAAGACCCCAGACTCCAGTTGGAATTGCAAGAGCTCTGGAACCCCTTGGGACAGGGGTGAGGTGGGGCTCCTTCACAAGATGGTAGGGTAGAGCTGGAGTCCTGGGGGGTCTGTGCAGGGTTCCCAACAAGATCGGCCTGTTGATTAGGGGACCCCACCCTGACCCCCTCTCGTGCGAGACAATGGGGAAGGCTGGAAGTGAGGCTTTTTTTGGAAGGGGGAGGGAAGAGACCCATCAGGCACTGGGGTGGCTTCGGTGTCCACCTCAGGGTCCAGGGAAAGGGGAACTCCCTCCTCAGGACTCACTGGGGTGAGCCTCAGGGCCCCAGTTTCCCCCAGATCATTGGAGGAGGGGGAAGTTCTGCTGCCAGACCTTCCTTTGGGTCGACTGGGGCCTTCGCCTCAGTGCCCATGGTCTCAGGGGGTAGGCCCTGGCCAGCAGAGTGAGGGGCTTCCTCCATGGAATTGTGTTTGGACTGTCCAGCAGCCCCAGAATCCACAGGAATCATCCATTTGATCTTTCCAGGGGTTAGGCTGTCAGGAACAGTTGGGAAGAGCTGTGTTGCTCTTCCCCACCCCCTTGTGGTGATCTTGGGAGTGGGGGGGAGGAGTCCTCTATGTCAGAGGGATCCAATTGTGCCTGGGCCTTCCTCTTGGCTTTGTGCCAAGGGGGGACCTGCACCCACTCAGCCATGGGGTGGTCCTCAGGTGGACAGGCTCCAGTAGAAGAAGGTGAGGGTTGGGGGAGTGGGGCAGCTACAGTGGGGACATGACTAAGGGCAGTGGTCCCCACTCCACCTCTCAGGCACCAGTGGTCTAGGCTTGGGGACAGGGCCTTTGCCCTTCCTACCCCCAGCTATGGAGGAGGCTGAAGAGGAGACCTTCACATTGCCCTTGCCCTTGGTCCCAGATGGCAGGGGGAGGGGGCTTGGGAACCCCTCTGGGGGAGACCCCCTGGCACTGTGTTCTCCCTATCAGAGTCCTACCTGCCCCTGCAGCAGAGGTTGCAGGCTTCTCTACTCCCTGAGTAGGTTGGTTGGACTCTGCCTCTGGGGTGGGGGCTGCAGGGGCATGCATCCCTTTGGGGGTTTGGCTGGGATCTGCCCCCTTAGTGGGGACTACAGGAAGCTCTGTGGGGGCATCCCGCCCCAGAAGGTTCCTGTCCTCCCACTGCTTTACGTGAGGGAGGGGAAAACAATAAGAGAAAATCAAAATAAACAGTGGGGCTGGTGAATCTAATAGGGGCAGGAGCTCACTAAGCTACAGCCCCACAGAAAAGAGCCACAAAAAACCTGGGAGGGCTATGCTTAAGGAATGTGGGGGAGAGAGAAACACATACACAGGCTAGGGAGACTCAAGCCACACAACAAACACCAGGGTAGGGGAAACAGACTTCAGGACTTACAACACAAGGGCAAAAAATACAAACACACAGAGAAGGCTGCTGAGGCAGATGTAAAAAGATGGCTGTAGCAGTAGAGGGGCTTTTTTTTGTTGAAGACCAGTCCAGGAGCCCCCTCAGGCCTCCAGCCAGGCACTCAGCAGCAATAGGCAGGAAAGCAAAGCAGGATCATATGCAGTGAGGCAGTTGTGGGGGAGTGCAGGAGCAATCAGTCAATTAGGGAATAATCCGATGCAAGTGTGGTGTTGAGCGCTGCAAGGTGGTACAGCAAGGAATCTCTCTCCCCCCTGAAAGAGGCAGCAGCAGAACAGACTGCAGCAGCGGTGGTAGTAGCCATCCAGTTCAGCCATTCAGGGTGTGCTTCAGGTGAAAGTGGAGGTGAAGGTAGGGGTGGCCTGCCAAGGCAGCTGGGGCAGGCAAGACACCTTTAGGCTCCAGCAGTGATGGTGGGCAAGGGGCTCACATGCAGCACAGGCTCCGTCCCCAGGCTGCCCCACAACCATGGCTTGGTGATGGGCTGGGCAGCAAGCTGGAACAGGGGTGCAGAATCTGGGGTGTGATGCAGTGTGAAGGCCCCTCCCCGAGAGGTGTCAGTGGCATGCAGCAGAGGAACCACCCTGTGGTCACCCGGGTGGTTCCAACAGCAGCAGCAGCCACTGCTGCCACCCAAGGCAGGAAGGAATGTGGTCAACTTACCTTCAAAAGTGCTGAAAACAAGCCAGAAGCTCCTGAGACCAAGCTTGCAGCAATGGCAACAGCCTGAAGGGTGTGACCAACTTCCTTCCTGAGGTTCCTCCCTCAGAAGCTCCTGAGGGCAAGTAGCCCTGAGCTGCTTGCCAGGGCAGCTTTTTATACTGCTGGCCCCTGGCTTCTAGCTCCCCCTGGCTGAAGATACAGGAGAAGCTGGGCAGGGTCAGTCTGCCCCAAGTGACACAATTGGCCCCACACCAAAGTATACGTTCAGGCACACTTGCTGAAGCACAAATCTCCGCCATATTTTTGTGTTGCTGCTATTTGAGCTGTTGAAAGCGCACATGCCTGCATGTGTGGACGTGCCCAAGATGCCTTTTTTTTTCCTGATTCTGGCATGGCGTGAGGGGGAGGGTTTGGTTAAATCTCTCAAGGAGAGTACTTTGCCTAAGCTGGTGGATATCTTGTGAATCTTGACTCCCAGGTCTTCAGTGTTACCTAGTCCTGGTCTGGCCTCAAGCTATAGCCTAAACATGACTTACAGCTGGTGCTGCCTCATCATCACTTTTTAAAAACAGTACATAGCAAGTAGTGGAGCTATACATTCAAGACACAGTTCTAGGCAGTGTAAATAAATTAAACAGGAATTAATTCAGCTAATTAATGTGATTGCTTTAAATTGGATAAAATTTTACCGAATGCATAACATAAATCTTATGTCTGCATTTTATCTGTAGGGAGGTGATTATTTCTTTACGGTATCAAAGTCAGACATAAAATCCAATCTCTCTTTGTACTTCAGTCTAGGGAAGTATAATTTTCAACTGTTGTATGAGATGATGAATTTCAACTCCTAATGGGAGTTACATAGTTCTAACATTTAAAATGACGAAATAATATAAACTTAATATACGTGATTGACAAGAATGGTTAGTCATTGTCACGGCGTGGGATCTAGGAGCGGCCGTGATCCCACTAGCGCCCCCTGCCGTGTCAAGTACGTCATCCAGCACCCTCTATCTCGCCTGTCATGTCTTTGATGATATCTGGTTCTATATGGGAGGCTGCCTTTGATTCCCTTGACCACAATAACCTGCTTACACTGTCCCCCCGTTCCAGAATGGGGAGACAAGGTGCACCCCAGCCTTTAGGGCTACGCATGCCTCCTACCTCCCCTTTAGCATGCCCCAAGCCTCACAACTCTTCCAGACGTTATCAGGTCCACTTGCTACCTGCGCCTTTGGGCCTGGCACGCAACCAACGCCCCTTCCCTGGCACCCCTGGGTTTGTCACGCAACCAGTGCCCCTTACAACTGATTAGCCCTACTGGGCTTACTAACGGTATTCTTCCCCACTGGGCCAGTGGCCTAAGCCTTACCTAGCCCCTCTGGGTTTGCACCCCAATCTGTATCAATTAGGCTCAGGCGGCCTGAGCCTTACCTGGCCCCTCTTAGCTCTTGTTAACAATCTGTATCCAATTTAGGCTCAGGCGCCCGGAGCCTTACCTGCCCCCTCTGAGCTCTGGTTAACAACCTGTATCCAATTTAGGCTCAGGCGCCCGGA
>NW_017728949.1:4726742-4734161 GCF_001723895.1 Crocodylus porosus | reverse complement strand
GATTTGTATCCAATTAGGCTCAGGCGGCCAGAGCCTTACCTGGCCCCTTTGGCCCCTTGAGGTTCTCACTGCAGTGGAGCCTCTCTGGGGCTCCTTCCTGTCCGTACCCTCCTGGGGGTTGGTCAACCATACGCCCCCCTTTTTGAGGTTTCTTTCTCTACACGTGCCCCGCCTGGGGCCTCTCAAAAGTACGTGCCCACTCCTACAGCTTCTCGTCACTGTCTCGGGGCTCTATATAGCCGCTGACTCACCCTGGCCGGGCTCGTTGTCTTTACAGCACCCACCCTAGGCTTCCTCTCGTGTGGCTCCCACCTCTGGAGCCCAACACGGGGCCCTACAGGCTCCACTCTGGTGCTAGGACCCTTGGTCGGGGTCCTCTGCCCTGCTCGGGCCTCTGACTATCGCCCATACAGGGCTACCCGCTGTGCCGCCTCGGCACTGAACAGCTGTGCCTTCTCAGGCACCACTCGTGTGCCCACACAAGGCTCCTGGAACCCCCAAGCTGCTGGGGAGCCCCTGTGAGGCCTCCTCATACCCCTACAGCCTCACCCGGTCCTCCGGGGTTTACACAGCAAACTAAACAGAAGCATAAGCCCACCGGCCATAACCCGACAACCAGCTTCCTCACTCAAACATAGGAACTAAGCTCCCATGGCTCTCTAACAGTAGCCTCCCCATCAGGGTTCTGGCCACCCTCACCATGCACTAGCCGCCAGGGTGGTCAGGCCGCAACCATCGGCTCCGCTCTGCTCTGCTGCCGAGCTCCTGCACCCAAGCTGCTAGAAGGGAACTGTTCCTCCTGCTCCTACAAGTGCCAAAAGGGAACTGCTTGCTGGGCTTCGGCCTGAGCTGTTTATAAAGGCCTGGCCCTGCCTTCTTCTGATCACATGACCAGCTTGGTTGTCCCAGCAACCATCACCTGGATTCCCCTTATGATTGGCAGCTACCCTTCTTCCTAGAAACAGGGCACCTTAGTGTCCCTGTGACAGTCATTTACTGAAACTAAACATTTAATGAAGTTTGACGGATCAGCTTCTGGATAATTTTGACCAACAGGGATTGTATCATGGTTTGGCAGGATTCTTAAGGGTCAGTGGAACTCTGCATGGGAGAAAGAACTCTATGCAAATTAAATATTTTGCATTTTGAAGGCCTGTATCAAAGTTCAGCTAACATTTTCTAATTTAGTTTATTTATGCTTTAAATGTTGTTGCAAGTATGGACAATTACTTAAATTGTAAGCTCTAAATGTATCTAGGGGCAGATAAGGGGGAATAGAGGGGTGCAATGGTCCACTCCCCCTTCCCCCCTTTGTTTCTGCTATACCTAACCTTTAAAACCAACTGCCTGGAAGGGGCAGTGACATTTCTGTTCAGGAAGCAGAGTCAATTAACTTCATGGCTCATAATCTCTGTGTTTCCTGCTAATGTCTCTTCATTCTATAGACATTAATGAACCCCTTTCCTTTTTAATGGCCTTGATGTTCCACTATCCAAACTACCCTTTCTTCTGTGATTTTACTCTCCGTTAGTCATTCCTGGTAATGCCTCTCTTCTATTTCAGAGTCCTTCAGCCTGTTTTTCATGCTAGTGAAAAAACATAACTCAGGTGTGGTAGTATTAATTCAGTTGTAGAAATTACTGATAGTGAAGTACTGGAGGCACTGCCAAGACACTCAAGAAAACTAGATTTTGTTTCACTAATTTGAATAAGAGACGTACATTTAAATGTAATAGCTATAAATACTATGAAATTTTGACTATTTTGACCATATTTGGCCTTTTTTCTTAAACTTAATGTATAAGCTAGCAAACGAGTGCACATTCCAATAAAGTTATATTTGTTTTTGCTTTGATCTTAAACTGAATAATGTAGCACTAGGCCCCTAGCATATTAGAAAGCTTCAAGTTTCTCTTTAACTAGAGGAAAATGTGTCATATTATATGGGATGATGCACCACACTATCTGCACTCCTTTTTTTAACATCCTAGAATGAATGTGTCTGTATAACAACATAATGAAACCACGGACCATGACTAAGATTCACGGATGCACATCTACCATACATGTATTATTTAATAACTTATTATGCCAAATTTTGCACTTATTCGAGCATCCTGAATGCTTGGCTCAATTCTGGATTTGAGTTTACAGTTCTCCCAAGAAAGACACTGTTAAAAGAGAGAGAATTTTAAGGGGTGAAAAATGGAGCACAGAGAAAAAGAGAGAGAAGCATTGAAAAATGGCCAGCACAGGGCATTCTGTTGGGCCAGCCCACATTTTGAGGAATTACAGGAACTTCCTTCTAAGTGACACTTGATTCTGAATTCAAATGGAATTAAAAAATAACCACATTCTTTAATGAGAGATTATAAAAATCCAAATTCTAGTTAGTTTAGCAAACCCAACTCAAATGCTAGCCTGAAAGGTTCACAAATCCTCAATTAACACGAAGCAAACCATTTCTAGCTTTGAGTTGGGACCTGGCACCTCCCAGATTAACCATGGTACATAGATCTCTTGCTCCAGTGCAGAAATGCAGGAGTCAGCCTTGCCTGAAGCATTCTCTGAACCATGCCATGATTTCTGCCATGATTTCAGTGGCTGTGATGATCTACACTGATGGGGAAGAAAGCAGACACTGGATAGGGTTGGGGGATGAAACATCACCACAAAGGTGTCAAAGGAAAAATATACAATTTGGATGTCTCAGCATTCTAGAAAGGGCTGGTGGCCTGGCCTCCAAAAGAACAAACTGCAGTCCCTTCTGGTGAAGCAAAAGGTGGGACTCTCTGTGAGGAACCTCCTTGCTCAGGTCCTGTATGTGATGTGTGCTCTTGAAAAGGAATAATCTTCCCCATTCTTTGCCTCCATCTACACTAAGCAGGCATACTGTACCAGGACTTGATTTGGTCACAACTTCATGAAAATGTGGTGCAGTCCAGTTATACAGCTTAGATGGAATAATGGTATAGACAGAGTTTTGGTGGGATGTCTCCCAGGGAACAGATGCAGTCTGCTGACAGCAGAGGGACTATCATTGTAATCAGAGAATTCACTTTAACAAGCTGTTCACATGGGGTGTCCCAATTAAGAGGAGTGTTTGTGCTCAGTTAGGTTTGATTTCACAAATAATTTTCTTCCCCTCTTTGTTAAGCACTTCCCCATTGTGTTATCAAGGACATGTTTTGTCTGAGCTATGGATTTGGTCTGCCACCTCCAAGTGCCATCTTCCAACCAGATGGATGTGAGATTCCAGTTCCAGGCCCTGCAGCCAGAAACAGTGATGCTTTTTAGCTGGCAAGCAAGGAGCTTCTTTTGCATGGGAGGCTGTGTCCATCTCTTCACCAGCTCACACTAATTATGTCAGCTTGTCTTTCACCCAACCTCCAGTCACTTATTTTTCTATGCCCACATCTGTGACTACCAATTAGCACAGCAGTGAGTTCCTGCAGCACCACAAGGCAGACCAACATAGCCTTAATGGCTTTCAAATACTGTTTTGACCGGAATAAATTTCCTTTGTTGAACAATTATAGCCTTATATAGTCTATAATTACAATGGGAGCCTAGTCCTGTAGATACCATTGCGCAATGTGGCATTGAGAACAAATAGTATTACAAGGCAATCGGTATGCCCAAATATTCTCATTTAGATCATTTAAAAATGTTTAAGAAATCATTAGAGCTCAAACTAAATGCACAAAGTGTGATTATATGCTCGCTGCTAACAAGAAAGCTTGTCACTTATTATGGGAAGTAGGAAGCACAACAGCAGAATTTATATTTAAGCAGCATGTGACATAAATAGCAATCTTCAGGGGTTTTGCCATTAAAAACATCACCAGAGACTCAGCTGCAATCCAAAGGACTTTGTGAAGCAATGTTTCGAGAAGAGATTGTGGTTTAACACATAAAATATTTAGATGAGGCACTAAAGACGTTGTGCTCAGCTTCCCAGAAACACACAGGGCATTTGACAATGCATTATTAACAGCTTAAGAATTCAGTGGAGGGGGGAATTTTTACCAGCAGAAAGAGATGTGAAGCATCTATGTGGGGCAAAAAGAGTTTTTAGGAAACATTTCCAAAGCCTTCAGGGTAGAAGATAAAGAAAGCTGTGGACTTAATATGAAATGATGCTTAGTCATTACCAGAGTCAGGAAGAGTGCCTGGGAGGCATATTCATGTATGCTGAGGGCTGAAATGTCAAGAGAAAAGGGTGCCTGAGGGGGACTGAGAAACTCAAGGAATTGGTAAATGAACTGCAAATTGAGACTGAACTAGACATTTTTCAACTCTTCTTGCAGCCAAATGATTATTGCCAAGAGAAGGTTACTCTGTATCCACTTCACAGGTATAACCATCTATATAATAAACATGGTTGCCAGTAGCTTCAACAGAGGCCAAGACTAAGGGATCAATCTTGCTCTATGTAATTATGTACCCATTCCAGGAAAAAACAAACATTTAAAGTTAAGCAGGTGAATTGTTCCGTTTACTTCACTGGAATTACCCAAGGGTATTCAGTTAAACCCAAGCTTAAATACATTGCTATAATAGAGCCAGGATGCTCAGCATATTGCAGGATTGATCCCTGAATGGAGATGGAGACTGAATTATCAATGCACCCTGAGATAAGTACTGAAGCACATTGACAAGGTTATTTCGGGAATCTTGTACCACCACTTTGCATACTGTACCAATGCTGAGGAAAGGGGGATTCTTTCTCCAAGGCTGTCAGCCAAGCAGCTTTCGTGCACGCTAAATATACTTTAAAAATTTAATCTATATCCTAATTTCCCAAGTCTGTCTGAATGAATGAATTTCCTCAGGAAACACTGCACAAGTTTTTATAGAGTTGGTGTCATTTGAAAGCCAATGACCTGGAGACATGCAATATATTTTTGATTAAGTTAATGGGTGACCAGCTGACCTCCACAATCAAAATGGCAAGAAAAACCTTCACGGTGCTTTTAAGGGGAAATGAAAATGTTTAACTGGTTTAAAGCTTGTTGAACATATAAACTTAACCTAGAGGCAAAAACACTAACCATCCTCTTGAAAGAGCATACTGAGTGCACATGTGATCCTGAATACCTTTTAAAGTTATATGGAGGCAAGAGTTTGGTATAAACACATCCCTAATTTATAGCTCAGTGACCTGGGGAAGATTGTAACTTTGTGGCTCCAAATACTTGATCTTTCAGATTCAATACTTTGCACAAATGATTTTTTGCCCTTCTGGCTGCTAAAGCTAGATAGTGCAATGGCACGTTTTGGAGCAACAGAAATTTAACTCTGAGAAGCATATAACTTGTTATTCATATATCTTTTCATATAGCTTCATAATGAGTAAACTATGTATGGCTCATTTATCTAGGGTATATGAAGAACCTAATGGAATTTAGCTGGGATTAGAGATTTGCATATAATTGCTTTTCTTGAATAGCCAGCAGTCTGAAAAATCCCCCCAAAAGGTTTTGAGTTGACCTTAAAATAAATTTTTCATAACTTTTCGCTTAATTAAAAAGTAAAAAAAAAATCAGTTAATTTCAGGTCTAATTAAATAATTCATTTTTGTAAATATTATTCCTATTTACAATTTTGTTGTTGGGTGGGGTTGGAGTGGAGAAGGGGTTGACAAACAATTTGACAAAACAGATGCAAAGTTGTAAAGCACTTTGCCACTGAAGTTTGGACTGAAAAATCTCACCCAGTTGGGAGTCAACTTGCTTTTAAATTAGGTTAAGAAGATTTTCCCCTTCCCCCCTTTTTGATCTTTTGTACTAAATTATGTGTTTCTTCATGCTTATAGCATTAAATATTGAGTAGTGCTTACACGAACCTGCCCTATTCTTTCCCTGCATGGAGTAGAATAGGAGATGGCTGATTACATAGGGAAGCACCCATTTCATAACTAAAAACCTTGTACTCCAGTACATGATGATGATTATGAATAGTAATCATGACAATTGTACGTAATAATTTATGTAATTATTGTAGTGACTAGATGGTATTGCTATAGGCAAAGAGCTCATTGTGCTAGACACTATGCAAATAAGGAAATAAAGATGGTTCTTGCCCCAGAAATTCACATTCTAAGTAGAAAACAAAAGATAACAGATGGATACAGATAAGCACGGAATACAAAGAGACAATGGGACTGTACTGGTCAACATGATAGGCAGTGGCTTGATGCACCAACAGCTGAACTATTGTCATACTTTTTTCTAGATATCCCTGATAGATGTTTGTCTCACCTGTTCTTAAAAACTTCCATTGAAGAACTTTTTACATTGATAGCCTGTTCCAGTGCTTTACTACCCCTAAGTCTTTTCCTAGCATCTAACCTAAATCTTCTGCTTGCAAAGTCAAATTTTTTCCTCATTCTTTCTCTAATGGGCAAAGAGAACAATTGATCACTGTCTTCTTTATAATAATCTTTTGCATGCTGGAAGGCTGTTAGGCTCCTCCCCTAGGTCTCATACAAACATTCAGTTTCTCTTGAGAAATCATGAACGTACAGATATTCAGCTTTTTCTCCCAAAATAAAAATGGCTGTTCTAGGAGAAAAATATCCTGCATAATAACCAGGGTTAAATTACTGCAAGGAGAGTTTCTTCTGGGAAAGCTAATGTCTGTACACACTGTGCTTCTCTCAGACGAGAACATAGTCCTCTAGTATCTTCTGCCTCTCCTCAAGGGAGACAGTGTGTCATTGACTGGACTCTGCTGCTTCAGCAGGGATCAGAACACACCCCCTTCACAATCCCCACATTGTGCTGCAGAGAAACACAGGCTACCCTATGCACTACTGTCATTTATCACCAGGCAGACTAAGGGAGCCTGCAGAGCACACTGATATGTATGCACAGGTCCACCCAAAATAAAAAATATTTTGTAGGACAGTAGAAAAATCTTACTAAAGTAAAAATCTATCACACTGATTGCTCCCCTGTAAGTGGGTTGTTGTGTCTGTTGTCTCCCAGGCTGGTTTTGCTCCTGTGAGATCCTTTCAACCAGTCCTGTTAATACAAACAATTGTCCTTGTCCCAAACAAACAAATAAAGTAAAGCAAAACCTTGACCTTTCTCCAAGCAGCGGGGAAGTCCCCTGTGGTTCTAAGTTCTTAATAGGGAGATCTTCTGGGTTCTAGGCTGCCTGCTGACCACACACTGCTTATTCCCAGCTCAAGCATCTTGATTTTCTCCCCTTGCACTTTTAATCACCCACAGCTGGGCTCCTACTCCAGGGATGTCTGCCTCCCTTAAAGTTTTAGACTGCACTGTTACATCTTGGAGGCCAGGAGCAGTGGGGAGAGGAGGGACACAGGCACACAAGTGCCCTTCCCACACGTGTGCCTCCTTTCTGGACCTGGAGCGGAGGAGAGTGCAGCAGCAGCAGCGGCGAGCGGAG
>NW_017728949.1:4697548-4726731 GCF_001723895.1 Crocodylus porosus | reverse complement strand
GACTCTAGCTACTATGAAACTATGAAACTATCCCCCTTATTTATTAGGCTAGTTAACCTGTCAAAGAAGGATTTTTTCTCCAGCATTCTGAATGGCTATGAGTGGAACAAAATTATATTTGTCAAGATCAGAAAGAATTAATGTCACAATGTTTGAGGTACAGTATGGTGAGGATCTTAATAAGGGTTTTACAGAAAGTCTGTCTGAAAGATGTTACATGGAAAAATTGACAGGATTGAGACATGGCCTGGATGTGAAAATCTAGAGAGAGATCAACATTGAGGGCTGAGCTCAGTTTTTGGGTCTGTGTCACAGACAGCATGCTTGTGATTGAAAATGAAGTAGGAAGAAGAACTTGAGCATTATGAGCTTTATTTTAGCCATGTTGAGTTGGAGCTGAAACAGAATTTTATTACGCTTTATCTGTTTAAATGGCAGTTTTCTAGATGCAAAAATGGCCTTCTTGGCACTTACACAAAGGTTTAGATTCCAATCTACAGGATAGTTGGATAAATATTTGCAGTTAGACTAAGTAGACAGCTCTAGAAAGTCAGGTTGCTTTATATGGTGGTACCATGATGTGTGCAAAAATGATATGAAGTCATTCAACATCAATGTTGAGCACACAAAATCCCATCCTAACTTCAGGGAACACCTGGTACTGGGTACAAGACAACATGAAGCTGCTGTCATCCAGAAGCAAAGCAAATTTGCTCCCAGTTACCTGTCTACACATAAGCTACTTTTTTAATTTGCAGGTAGCAAATTAACCCCATGGTTGACTAACTGACTGTGCAGTAGCATCAGCATGTGTACCCAGTGATGGTTTACCACACAGTCAGTTAGTCAATTGTGCAGTAAAGCATCTCATGTAGATTTGCCCAGTGAAGTATTGGAGGCACTGTCAAGACACTAAAAAAAAAAAGATTTTGTTTTACAAATTTGAATAAGAGATGTACATTTAAGTACAATGACTACAGGACTAATTAAACAATATCTTTTGACTATGTTGACCATAATTTCTCTCATTTCTTGTGTTTGTTAAAATTAATATGAATTGTGAAGGAGTGAGACAGGACTTACAGCCTGGAGGGCCAGCAGGGCTGCAGTTGCAGCCTGGAAATGAAGGAAAATACCCACCCAATTTCCGGAGCAGCGTCTCGCTCAGGATTGGTGGGGGGAGGTCGCTAAACGGTATTTCCTGCCCCGGAGAGGGACAGAGGGGGGTCAGTTCCCTGCAGCCCACAGGGAGAGAGGAGTGGCTGAGCATCTTGACAGGCAGAAATTGCAGAACGTGCCAGAGGAATGCTGCAGGAGTGACCCTGAGGCAGAGGCCTGCAAACAAGCGGCTGGTGGGAATCTCCGGAGCCGAGCTCCAGCTGAGGATCTGGAGTGAGGGAGCCCACAAGGACAGAGAAAATCTCCGGACTGGAGTTTTTCCAGCAGAGGATCCGGAGGAGGACCAGGGGGGAAAGATCTACAATTACAGACCAAGACTGTCCCCTGGAAGGGTGTACACAAAAGAGGTACTAGGACACCCTGGGGTGCAGAGAAGGTTACAACAGGCAGCACTGCAACCTGGCTGCAGAAGAACATTGTAAAACACCATCTGGACTGGCTAGGCTGGGGTAAAGGGGAGGTTTGGCACCCCACCAAAGACACAAGGATCAAAACCAGGCAGGATCACCATGGTCATTGCCTCCCAGGAAAAATATAGGTCATCAAAGTCATGGCAGGCGAGAAAAACATAAGATCCACTTTCTGGCAGACCTGGTGATCCAGGGCCAAGGTCTACCCTGTCACCACCTGTAGGCAGACAAGCACAGGGCAGCACAAGCAAGCCCTATAATGCCTACAGACATCACAGTAATCTAGCAAATGAGTGCACATTCCAATAAAGTTATAGTTGTTTTTGCTTTGATCTTAAAGTGAAAAATATAGCACTAGGTCCCTAGCATATTAGTATAGCTTCTAGTTTTTCTTTAACTGGATAAAAATGTGTATCATGTTATATGTGATGATGTACCATACCATCTGCACTCCCCTTTTTAAAATCCTAGATTGTGGTGGGCAAAATGCAGCCTGTGAGTTGGATGTGGCGCACTAGGACATTCTATCCAGCCTGTAGGGCCTCTAAAAAATTTAGAAAATTAATATTTATCTGCCCCCAGCTGCCTGTCATGTGGCCCTCAATAGCTTGCCAAAACTCAGGAAGCGGCCCTCCACCCGAAATAATTGCCCATCCCTGTTAGATCCATCCATGAAGGTAGGTCTGTAAGTTGTCAGCATAGAGATGATAATTTAATTTATGTTTGTGGATGAGATTATCCACATAGAGGATGTGTATAGGAGTTGGATTTTTTTCACCATTTAAAGCACTTTATTGTTGTGACTTAATAGAAGTGCATGGCTTTACAGCACTTTAAAAATGGCACCTTAAATTAACCCTTGTTGAATGAGGTATTAAATTTGGAGTTCTATATTTTACAACACTTTAGCAACCTACAATGCTTTCAATAACTTCTGTATGCTGGGCTAATTTCTGACCAGTGAAGAAGCACCAGGAGGTTGCGGAGCACTCCCTGCCTCCTAGCTTCAAAAGTGCAGGGAGGCTCAGAGGCCCTCCCCCACCAAACATTGCACTTCTGTCATGGTTAAGAGCCCTGTAACTTTATAGTGCTTCTAAAGGAGACACTGAAGGAGCGATTAGAGACGTAAGAGAGGAAACAAAGTACAGTGTCACTGGAACCCCAGGAAAGATCAAATATCTGAGGTAGCTGGCAGTCTGAGGTGGAGAGTAGAACTGCTGTCCTTGGCTAGGAAGAAGTAATTAGACATTTTGGCAAGAAAGATTTCAGTGGAGCTCAAGGTGGACAGAATAAATACTTGAAAGAGTCTTAGAAGAAACTTCTAACCAGAACTGAGTGAATTAAACATTTTTAGTTCAGTGATGAATAAAAAAAAAAAAAAGGTGAAAAATCTGTTTTGGTTGGACCAAAACAGAAGTTTATCATATTTTTCAGTAAAGTAGAATGTTAAAAGACAACAGAGAAAAAAAATCATTTGGAGTCAACCTGAAAATTTTCATTTGACCCAAAACAAAATTATGCTTTTTAATTTTTATTTAACTTTTGTGCTGAAAGTAAGGATTCAAGGAGAAAAGCAAGAAAGGAGATAACTGAAGGTGTGAGGGAGATCCAGAGATACGATAGGGCACCTAGCACTTAGAGGAAGGGAACAGACAGAAGATCTGCATCCATGAAAGCGGGGAAAGAGGATAGAGCGATAAGAGGCTGATGGGTGGGGGAAGATCAACAGGAGAGATGAAAGCCTTGTTCTCCCAGACAAGGTTCTTTGGGTAAATCTGATATCTTTTATTTGAGTTGGCCTAATAAAAGATATCAGATTTATCCAAAGAACGTTGTCTGCCTATGTCCTTAGCCCAACAGGGCTACAACCTACATCCTTGTTCTCCCACAAGCATTTTTCTTTCTTCTCATTGCTTCTGTCCTTCCTTATCCACCACACACCCGAGGTGGCACTGGTGTCTCCTCTTCCTCTCTCCAGGAATAGCTTATTTCCTCCCAAGTGTTCCTTTTTAGCCTTCTCACTCCAAATGTCTTTGGCTTCAACTTAAATATTTCCTGGTGCCTCTCTGCATGTACCTTTCACTTAAACAGTAAGACCTTGTGTTTAACTTGCACCCCTTTTCCCCCACCCCGCTCTTTCTGGTGTGGGACCAGTTAAGCAGTTTGCCAAAAGATTTTAAAATTTTCCTTCAAGTTGAGTCTCTTCCCCTTTAGATCTCAAGGTTTCATGACAACAAACTCACCGTTTGTTTCCTGTATAGTTTGTGCTGACTCTGCTCTTCCTGGTATTCTTTTATTCAAACAACTCCTGCAATATGTATCATTTCAATTACCCTGAAGGTTTATACTGCTTACAATGAACTGAGCTGTGCTCAACTTCTGCCCAATTATAATCAGATAAGGAAGCACAGGGGCAAAGGGTGTATGATTTGTGAAGGTGCATGTGAGTCAGGGTTCAAACTATAGGATAGTTAATCAAAACTCCTTTCCACTTTACCATGGTCTGTGTCTGTCTTCTATAAATTTAAATTCAGCATGCGATCAGGGACTGGGAGACTTTGTTTTAGAAGAAGTTTCTGCAGAAGGTAATAGGGGAAATGCAAACGAGCTGTTTATTTGTTGATGTTCCTGGACAGTAAAAACACAGGCAATTGTTATTCCAAGTATTTCACTGAATATGTAAAATCTTTCTTTTTAGAAAGGATTTGTTTAACCAAAGATTATCCAGCTTGCAAAGAACAGTTTTGTAGACAATTAAATCTCTGTAGCTCTTTCACTTCATTCCAATGCTTGCCAGCTCCTCAACCCAGCTCCCTTTCCCTTCAGAGTACTAGTCATAATACCCATAAAAATCTGGGAAACTGTCCATTATAACCAAAGTTTCCATCCGTTACTTAAAACCAGAGGAAAAACATATGTTTGCTGTGGGGAATCTGTTGGTGTCCATTATCATTGATAGTCCCTGACAAACATGTGGCACAGCACTAAGAGAAGTGTGCAGCACACAATGGAAACATTGCTTGCTTTTAAAAATTAAGATTCCCCAGATGGATGCCTTTGAAAGTAATTTAGTGTTGCCCTACTCCCTGCCTTCATCAGTGTGTGCAATCTGGTACTATCTTGCAAGCACATCTGACTATGAACCAGAATCAAATTATAAATGCCTAACAAAGGGATCTCCCTTTCCTTTCTTTTTCTCTGTATTTACTAAACTAATTACTTCATTTATGAGAGGCAAACAGTGTTCTCTCTACATTCTTCACACACTTCCTCTCTTGCTGGTTTGATCCTTGAATGGAACATGCTTTGTGGTGAGCAATAAGGTAATATTTTCACTTTTACTTTCCAGCCGGAAATCAATTTGATTTTCAGAATAATTAAATGCTAGCTGCTAGTCATCAGTGGAAAGTGACTTTGCATCGGGTGAAAGTGACAAAAAACCTAAATTCCATAATGTTGTTTGAAGCCATGTTATAAAAATGGCTTGGTGAAGCCTGCTATCAATAATGTTGAAAATTCAAGTTTTAGTCTCCTGGCGGGACTAATCTATTGATTTCAACACTCGATCATCCCTATATTTTTGTCACATCTCCTTGTCATTATCACACATGTTGGGACAGCTGGCACAGATTGTCCCCTGAAAACTGGGATTAATCTAATGATGGTAGAGTGGTTGGACCCTAATGTAGATTCACAGTGACTCAGCTCTTTAGATATCTTCAGGTTTTCCTCGGACCACTTTGCCATGACTTCATCTGATGTAAGGAAGAGCAGTGTCTTCTTACAAAAGATCTGCCTCTCGAAGGTAAGACACAGTACAAGGGAAGAGCACACTAAGAGCAGCAAAAGTCATGGTTTGTGCACCAGCATTCTGGAAAGCACCACTTCTTCTAAGGCTCGTGGTCTTTGTATATTGTTGCCATATGACTTCAATTAGGGGGGAACTTTGGATTGTGTAAATAAGTGAGAATGTAATCCCCATATCTTAAATAAAAACTTAAGAAAGGAACAAGGAAATACACTGATTAGGATGTTAACTTCAAAGCAGACATTTCAATAACAATTTACATGGAGACCCAATCCCAACAGAACTTTGGGGGTGTTTGTGCCCAAATCGAGATAGGGATTTCTTGGTTTATCCAATTCCTTAGAAAGGGCTGACCCAAAACCCACAGTGCCAGCACCCTTAGCTTTAGGGGTAGTGTTTTGAAATTTGCATATATATTTTCCTGTTGCTACCTAATAGCAAAGCACTTGCTGTCTTTTATACTCTTAACAATCATCATTATCCTTTGGGGCAGGTTTGTCACATATGGCAGCAGATGTTCAGGATATCCAATGTGCATAAAGTGTCCCATCCGTTACTTGATATAATTTTACCCACTATGAATTTGATCTTGCCGTTCTTTTCAAACTGTTAACTGGGCTGGGAGTCTTGAGCATGTGATGATTGCAGGGTCAGGTGCTGAAATATTGACTCCGTATCTTCCCCAATGGTACTGCTGCATTTAAAACTGTCTAACAGTAGTACCCTTTGACATAGCATCCCTTGATGAGTAAACATCTTCTTAGTAATGCTTGGAAAATGTATTTACTGGGCTTCAGTTTGCAGCCAAACATATATTCTTTATTGTTGCTTTTTGGCATCCTGCCCACAATGTTGATCCACTCTTGCTGAATTAGCTTTAACCCTGAGAGACAGTACCTCCTCCCTCCCCCTTTCACTTTAAATGCTTCATCAACACAGCTGGATATCCATCTAACTACCTTACCCTTTGCTGCCTTTTTTCTGCCCTTTTTTCCTTGGACCACATAAAACCAGGCTTTCAGAAGCTCTAAAATTACTTATTCTGTGAAGTTACATCTTCAAAGTCCTTCTGATATCTAGTGTATGAAAACTCTTCCCTTTATCCCAGTTAGGATTAGTGCAAAAAAATAGCAACACAATTTTTTCATCACTACAAAAATAGTTATTAACCTTCAGAAAAGCAAGAACCACTCTTATGGTTAACTTCCCCAAAGTGCATGTAAGCAAGGTGAGAGTCAGGACAACGCACAGGGCTTAGTAGCAAGTCTCAGAGAAGCAATGCCTACCACACAACCAAAGACAAACTTAAACCAACTTTCTAGATTCAAACACCTCCCTAGTTTGGAGGCAGCTGAAACCTAAATCTGAACCTGTAATTTCCATGTGGTCCTGATCTTTATAATAGGAAGAACTAATAAGGCCAGTTCTAAACCTTTGGGGTTAAATACCTATTTCCACAAATTGTGACTAAACTGATGTCTGAATGACTGAAATGTTTAATAGTCTGAAAGGTGCTTGGAGTAGAGCCTGTTGGCCTACATTTAAAGTTTCAAAATACTAGCTGTTAGTTTTTTAAATAAGCATGTGTTGTTGGTCTTAATACAGCTGTTTTTACAAGTATGAAGACACGCTTGGGCTGATTAGAAGTGTCAGGAGGCCAAAAGCAAAGTGCAGTAAAAAAATATAGAGAGGGTTTGTATAACACATCTGAATACTTTGCAAATCTCAGTGGGTAGGCTCATATTGGCCTATTGGCAGAAGCGGGGGAATAACTTTCAGTTCTAGAATATAGTGACCACTTCCTAATCTTCCTTGGTTCATTGAGCACAGACAAACTGTAAGAAACAGTAAGAATACTGAATAGCTCATAGTAGTAGAATGTTTTATCAACTGTAGTTTCCACAACTGTGATTACACTGAGGTGAGTTTTGTTAAAAAGCATTTTACAATCTAAAATACTAATTATTGGAAACTTTGATGCTGTGGCTTATAATTTAGTGACAGTTTTAGGATATTATTTAAACGTAACCCACATATCTAAAATTAATCAGATTAGTGAGTTTATATCTTACTACTTTATTCTCAAAATTAAATTAATTTGACTATTGCCAAACCTCTGAGCCATCCAACTTCCCTGCCACATTTTCTGTCCAAGTTAAGATTAAATTAGACTCTGCTGGTCTCAGTCTTGCAAACCCTTCAAACCACTTTAGTCAAGTGAGTTTTTCTGTTGATTTCCATGGAAAAGCTACATATATGTGTGAGTGACTGCAGGACTTGGTGCATTCTTTATTTATTTGGGCCTTTGTCCTGCTTCTGTTGAAGGTGATAGGAAAACCCTTATAGACCGCAATTAGGCAGGAATAAGGTCAATTTTTTAAGTAATTAACATCACGTACGAGGCATGATTAACAGACTGTTACCTATATACTGCTCAACATCCTGATCCAAGTAGATTCTCAACTTCCCTTGGGGAAACACGCTACTAGAACATATATACCTTTTTTCTAACAGCAGAAAAAAGGGTTAAATCTCAGCAAAAGCTGAAAGTAAATAAAAACTATTTCAATCATCCCTAATGGCTACGTGAAATGCCTCTATCATGTTACTAAATGTGGAAATAATGCCACTCTTCCATTGCAATATGTATCAGACTTTTCAGGGGATTCATTTAGTACTATTAGGCTGGAAATACATTTTGTTCTGAGTCAATATGGGGCCACATAGATGCAATTACATATTTATCAGTTTTCATTATCCAATTTGCAGATTTAAATGACATATTTGCATTCCATCTGCACAGGAACATGACACACATCCTAAGCTATCAGCCAAAATGCTCCCAACATACTGAGAGCTTTCTGTAGGTTTCTGTAGAAATTGTTGGGCTGTGTTGCGCTGATCTCATTTGATCTATGTACTTGCTGGATGACTTCAGCTAAGCTAGTTGACAGCTCATGTGGAATGAAAAACAGTCAGCAGGGGCCATATTCCCTAAACTCTGGTTTTCTATCAGACCAAAGAATAACAAATGTTTTTTTCATTCCTATAGATGAACATCACAAAAAACTATCTACTGATGTTCATGTTTTCTAAGACAAGGTTGGTAAGTGTTGGTAAGGGAAGGAGAAAAACAAGTATTTGAAATCAAAGCATTTTGTGTTTTCCTTTACTTTCATCTGTTGACAGATATCATTCACTGCTTTGGTGAAGAGGCCAGACAGTACTTGCTCTAATAGCCTGGATGTGTTTTCTTTATGGAGAGGCAATCTAATTGGGGACCATGGATTGCTAAATGACATCCTCTAGAATGTATGTAAACATCCAAAATAAACTGGATGGCTATCTTCAACAATAATTTCTGTCTGCACAGTGCACACTACTGGAAAATCCACATGCCTGTAGCTTTCCAGATATTTTGTTTAATCTCTGGCTTTTCAACTGGTGGTGGAGATTACACTCAACAGTGTGATTGTGACTAGGTTGTAGGGAGTTGTGACTTTATGCCTAGATGGGCAGATGCCTGAAGCTTTTTTCTTTGGCAACATGGGATTGCACTATGGAAAAAGTTGAGAATGACTGATCTAACATAGATTATTTGGCTAAAAGTATTTATACAACCTTATCTCCATAGCATCTGAGCCAAGGCCAAAACTCAACTTTCCTGTTGGGTCTACAGAGTTAGAAGCAGACAGCATGGGGATAAGTGTTGGGTGAGTGGATGCAGCTGGATTTTGTTAACCTGTGAAGCCCAGCTGACATGCATAAAAAGAGGAAGAGGAAAGGAGTGGGTAGTAGATGGAAATTTTGAATGTAATTCAGGAAGGGGCCTTGTTGGTCTGTTTTGATCCCAGGGCAAGTATAATTTTTATTCTGGAATTTGGTTATACACCAGAAAAGCTGGACCTCCTTGGAACCTTAAAAGGAAAGAAATTATTTTATTTTTTCTTTTGGGAGTGGGCTTTTTGTCACCATGAAGAAGAACATTCAGCAGTAGCTCCTTTAATCCTGTGGAATCATGATAGCTGTGTGTATCCCTGCAGTACAGTGCACATCAATAAGTGTGGCTGGTGGTTGGAATAGGGTTTCCATGATTTGCCACCCTGTCCAGTTACCCTCTCATATTGTGCATGATATAGGAATCTTTTACGTAAGATGGGCTCAAAGTCAACTTACCTGTAGGCTCAGGCAAAGGGAGTTTTGCTGTTAGCTCACCTGCTCAAAGATCTTATTACCTATTATTACCTTCATGTAGCATGAAGGTCCATACCTGGAAGAGAAATTTGTGCTGATTACTCTCAAAGTATAAATATCTGATTCCCATTGACAAACACAATGCAGGACTGGTACTGCTATCATTGGGTAAAGGAAGTACAGTGGAGGATACAAGATCTCAAATGTTTCTAAAAATGTCTGGGGATTCCCCCTTCCCCCTTATCTTCCCTACATAAAATATCCCTCCTAGAGCAGGCATTACTTGACTTTCTGCTGTTGCAGGATCATCAGGAAATGGCTGGGTGGTCTTGTCCATTCTCCTCTTAAGAAGAGGCTAATAAGTTTTACTGTATATGTAAATAATGCAATTTCCCATTCCTTTCAGATTCTTGGCTTGGGGAGAGACTGCATGGCCTAGTATCCTGTTTTGCTAGGCCTTTCTGCTACTCTCAGATATTTGTTAACTGGTATTTTGTGAAAGGTTTAAAATTATGCCCATCAATGAAATTCCAAATAGTAGTTCCAAAGAGGAATGGGAACTAAATTCACAAATCAGCTATTTGAAAATAGTCCATGCAAAGTTACAATCTTTTATTTAAAGTTGTTCATGTATTTAATTATGTTCTATCACCATATCAAGTATGTATCTCTGTTGTTTGAGTTAGAAGAAGAATTGTCTATCCAAGCCTTTGTAATGTAGGTAGGAGCTAGCATGTGAAAGGGCTTAGAACCTGCAATAAAAGTACAGAGCAATTTTATTTTAGTATTTTTCCTAGTACACAATGATTATATACAACCACTTCCTTTAGCACTTGGGGAAAAAGAGGTGTGACTAAAGTAACACTTCCATATCTACAGATTTAGAGGAAAAAAGTGCCAAGGGAGCCCCTCCCTCCTTTTCGGTCTTGGTGGATCTGTTCCCTCAGACATCCAGCTGTCCCCTCTGGTTTGCCCTCTCTCCTTCATTTTAATGAATTAAGTAAAATATCTTGCTCACTGGGAAAAGTGCAAAATTATGACCTAGATTTTCAGTTCCTTGCCAAGAAATGCACGGTACCTTTGCATTTATTCCAATCCTGTAACCTTACATGCCTTTTCTCCCTTGTATAGAGTGCAAAAGACCTCATGACAGAGCTCTCCATAAATTCAAAATTACAGAGAAGTTGCTTCTTATGGGGCTCAAATCTGCATCATTGTAATCAGCAGGAGTTTTGCAATTAACTTCAGTGGGAGTGGAATCTAGTGTTGTAGTTTTTTATTATTTACCATGCTTGCTTTATATTTGAATTATGTACTGCTATGCTAATATTTGATTCTGTTTCCTTTAGTTAAGCATCTTGAGTTACAGTATAATAAAATTTTCCAATCCCTAGTTTCTGGAAAAGTATTTCCCTGCAATCAGAGCAATTTGAAGACTATTTTAAAATTGAAAAGGTAACAGCTTCTTCTGTGTTGTAGATTGCTTTTTCTAAATGGCATTCATTTCCTCTTGAAGGGAACTGCACATATTTATTTGTTTATCTCTTGTTCGCTTTTTTGGCTTGCATTTCCCACTGTGATCATGCATGGCTATTTCTAATTAGTTTTTAAACAATGTTTGTATTTGTCTTGATCTGTAGATATCTGCTTGCGCATGTTCATGGCACTGGCTTGGTTTGTGTATCTGGCAGCCTTTCCAGCAGGCTTCTGTCTGGAGTAACCATTCCTTGAATAGGGAAGATAAGGGCAGCAGTTAAGGAAAGGTTTTTCTGAATGGTTTTGGAAGATGTGCTTAGTGTGCCTTTCAGTGTGGTGCTGATCTTTGTTTTGTTCTTTGCCTCTCCATAGACTTCTCTCTGTGACTGCTTATTTTTCTTTTTCCTGGACACTTCTGCTTGACACTGTCTGATATTCCAGAGACTGGTCTTTGAATGGCTGCCAGCCACTCCCTTGGGTACTGACTTGGCTTCTCTGTGTTATCTGAAAAACAAATATAAAACAATTAACAGGAAAATAGAAATCTCTTACAGCTTTCAGACTCTTGGAGGAATCTGTCTGACACAGAGGTACTTCCCACTGATTCTCTTTTTTATCCTGATTTTCCTCTGTCCTATAAAGGCCTGGTTTTGCTATAATACCACTGTTTAAAGTACAAAATCATGACCACATGAAGCTCATAATACTCATACATGGGCTGGGGCTAATGATTAGCCCAAACTAATTTCATGGCAGCTGGTGACAGCAGCAGTACCATGGCACCACTGTTCTGCAGAGCCTGGCACTGCTCCTCCATCACCGTGTACGGCACCAGTGCATGCCGGCCCTGCAATGGCCTTGTGGGAGGGAGGGGCAGGTGTAACCCCCCCCCCCCCCCCAAAAAAAAAAAAATTTTCTCCCACCACCTATTCCTAAATGAACTCTTTTAAAATCTGGGATTTCCCTTTTTCACCCCACACCTCCTTCCAGCTTTAGCTTTTACTGCCTCTGATCAGTGTCTGCTTTTAATTTGCAGTCAGCATGGCATAATGGATTGACCAAATTATGATCCAGGACACTTATGAGCTCTGCCACAAGCCTGGTTCTATTCACAAATCCGTACCTCATTTCTGTGAAATTGTACTTATTTCCTTTTTAAGATGCTTTGAGATGGACTGTGAGAGCTAAATATTGTTATCTGCCATATTGCATAGGTTGGCACTCCAGTTATTGTAGAATTCTACAGAAATCATAAAGACCATTTTAAATAATGGTTAATCAGATTAAAAGATTGTCCAGTTATAAGTGGAATGCTTTGTATTTTGTAGACCCGGATGAAAGGTTTTGCCTTTTTTTTTAACAGAATATTGGGTTTTTCATAAAACAAAGCTTTTTAATGTGCCTGCTTTTCAGAGGAGTAACAAGGCAGCCCACAGCACTGGGAGTGTGGGGCATGTGGGGCAGTGGCAACTTCCAGCTGCCACCCTGCCAGTGGCAGGATCACATGGCTGCATTGGAGGATGTTAGTTTTGTACCTTCTCCTGAGTCAGCACCCAGGGCTGCTGTCCCAGTCACCCTGCCCTAGTTACACTACTGCTTTCCTTGAATAGTTCCAGTTTTCCCTCAGGCTTTGGAGGGGTTTTTTTTCCTCTAACAAAAAGTTGAAATCTTCCCCTGGACATGTCAGTAAAACATTTTTGTTTGTTTTTTACAAAAATGTTCTCTGTGGCAAAAAATCAATTTTCTGACTAGCTCTAGTATTTTGCTTTGGGGGTTTTAAATAATAAATTGGCTCTGATCTGAAAGCCCTTGAAATCTAACTGGTTTGCCTCTGAAGCACTGACCATTCATTCTTGCTCCATTCCATGGTTTTTGACCCATGAAGGATGAATCTTTCTCTAGTGGACCACAAGCACCTCTGCTGCACCTAGTTATTCCTTTGAATTCTCCTGCTCAACTCTACTAATCCATACAATCATGAAAGGAACAGTCCTGAACCAGGGTCAGACCAGATTATCTATTCCTGTTGCCTGGTATAGTACAGGGTTAATTGCGGTTAGTATGTCTATGTGACTGTTAACCTTTGTGCCCTGTGACCCACCCACCTGTACCTGCTGATGCACTGAAAACCTCAAAGTTCATCTGTGAGGCTATATGCTGGAGACTGAGGACTTGATAGTGAGCAAAGGCACAAACCTGGAATGGTCTCGGTGACATATTTCCAGGGTTAGAGTTGGTACCACAGTAGTATGGACAAGCCTGAAGTGGTCCCCGGTTTTGCAAACTAATTTAACAATCTGAGATCAGCTGGCACCAATAAATGTGTTGGGTTTTTTTTATAGTGGGAGAGTTCTTCAGAGGAGTTCCCTTTTCCCACCAGCTTCTCATCAAACTTATTCAGGTTCAGATTCATTCAGGCATTGGTACCAGCTAAGCATTGAGGATGCCAAGAAATAGTGCTTTGTCATTCCCTGTGAAGTTGGTATACAGCTGTGTGCTGCCTCATACTGGCAGTACTTCAGCCTAAGCTGTTTCATCAGGACTCCCAGTGGCTCCGTGTACACACTGATTAGGAGGAGAAGGGAAGAGAAGTGATCATTGCAGAACTCTGAAGTTGAGGGCCCTGTAAGTGGGGGTGCAGTTGTCCACAATGCTCCTTTGTTTGAGAGGAAAGACCTAAGTCACATCAGGGACTTTTCCATAGGCAAAATTTATTAGGTGTCAATTTGCTCTGTAGCATGAAGTTGGTAATCAGCAACCATTTGTGCTTTGCCATGTGCTTCAGATATAAAATAGCTGTATTTCTTCCTGGAACATCCAAAGGTAGTAAACAAGGAAAAGCAGACACAGGGCCTTTCCTGTTCTGCACCGGCTGTAGCGCCTGTGCTTTCTCACTTCTTCATGCATTCTTACCCTTGACCCTGGTGTGCTATCCAGTTCCCCCTGTGTCAGGTTCTTCTGAAAGTTGTGATTTCCTCTCCTGACAGGCAGCAGGAAGATGAGAAAGCTGTTGAGCAACCTTTGCTCTGAGAGTACTAGAGGGTTATTAACAAAGGCACGCATGACAGGCAGAGTTTAGGAAAGACTGATAAGATCAGGAAGAGAGAGGAAAGTAAACAGTCCAGTAGCTTAGGGCATGTTTGCCATTTTGAAATTGGCCCAGATCGGCAGCTTTATAAATTGCTCTTTCCCTGCATTTTCACTTCCACAGAGTGGACACTCTGCATTGATCACATCACCTTCATTATGCATTGAGATGGAAATTGGACCCAGATCTGAACTTGCCCAGAGGTTGCAGGTGTGTGTATCCCAAAATTTTGTTAAGCCCATTATAGAAGATGACAATACCTATCTCTCTTTCTATCCCTAAATTTCAAAGCATTGCAAAAATGAAACAGTATTATTTCCATTGTTTTATAGATGAGGAAACAGAGCTTGAAAGAGAGCGGCCAATCCACCTATTTTAAGACAGATCAGTAGCAAGGCCAGGATCCCCAGTTCAATGATCTATTACTAATTACAGATTTTTGCCTCATTGAAGTGAGACCTAATCATAGAATCAGTGGAATATAGAACCAGAAGGGACCTATAAGATCATCAAGTCTGGTTCCCTGCTGTGGGCAGGAAGTTATTGGGCTCAGATGAGCTAGACAAGGTGCCTGTCCAACCTCATCTTGAGCCCCTCCAAGGATGGTGACTGTACCACCTTTGCTGGGAGTGTGTTCCAGATTCTGGCAACCCTTACAGAGAAGAAGTTTTTCCTTAAGACCAACCTGAGTTTACCCTCTGTTAGTCTTTGCCTATTGGTCCTCATCTTCCCTTGAGGTGTCCTCCTGAATAGTTGCTCTCCTAATTCTTGATGCTCCCTGCAATGTAGTTGTAGACAGCTATCAAGTCATCTCTCAGCCTTGTCTTCCTCAGGCTGAACAGGCCAGGTTCCTGGAGTCTCTCCTCATAGGGCGTACCCTCCATGCCTCTAACCAAATGGGTGGTGTTCAACCAAGGACCATAACTTCATATAATTGACACATGGGCCATTTCTAACTATCAGTGGACAGGTAGATCCAGAGTGAGTTCATATTTCTGTTTTGTTTGTTTTGCTTTTTCTTCACATCACAGTGCTAATGAGAATCCATCACTTACCAGATCAAACTTTCAGTACATTTCCATGTCAAAATACTAAATTTCAGAATCAGTCACTTTTTCCTAAGATCCTCATAAAATTACCCTGCTGCAACATCTCTTTGGTAAGATGGAGATTTTTCTAGTCATAATGTAACCTAACAAAGCAACTTCCATAAAGCTTGGTATTGTAATTATATCTTTTACATTTTTGCAGTAACTGTTGTTTAGCAGGGCTTGTCAGCCTGTCAGATAAATGCATACAGTTCTTCTATATGAAATTATTAATGAAGTTTCAGATGGTTTTTGTGCTGGAAATGGATCACTTCACTCTTCATCTCACTGACTTTTTACATTAGAAAACTAAAAATAACCCTGAGTTTGTAAGGAAAGACCTTCAATATCTGGCAGGTTTTCCTTGCCTTCCTGTAGTCTGTTCCCTGGAGTAAACTTAAATATACAAAACTTTTTTGTAACTGTATGTGATGTAAAATGCCTGACTCATAAACACGTGTACCAGGTGAGCACCCTGCATGCAAAGCTATTTCACCAACCCCCTTCATCATTTAGAGGGGAAAAGAACCCTTATAAATCACACATTTGAAAAGGTGGGTTAAGAAAGTGAAGTGCTAAGAACATCAGCTGGAAATAAGCTCAGTGCTGCCAGAGCTCCTCCATTCTGCTTAGCCAGTCTTTTTCTATGACAACCTTACTATGCCAATGGTTGTTCACTCTTTGAGCAGAAGTTTCACTTATGCCCCAAACAAAAAGGACTTCATAAAATTGACAGGTTAGGGTCAGGGGCAACATGTAAGGGGTGCACACGGGTGCATGTGCACTCCCTGAGCATAGCAGTGCACCCCCTGCAAAAAGGCATTGCTGACACGGTCGGCAGTGCCTGTGGGCAGTCACCACTTGCCACCCCGCTGCTGACACCGCTGGCAGTAACTGTGGGTAGTCCACGATTGCTGCTGGCCACCACAGATGCAGCCGGTGGCATCTGCAGGTGGTCGCTGACCCCTGGTTAGCACTTGCCACCCCACCGCCAACAGTGCCAGTGACGTCTGCAAGAGCTCCCACTTACTGCCACCACACTCCCGCCCCCGCTGCTGTGTCCCCCCAGCCGCTGGGGGTACGCATCATTCGTGGTTAGGGTTCTTTGTAGGGACAGATGGCCAGTATTGACCACATTGAGACCAAATTCATTTCTACTGGTAGCCTAAGCAGGATTTTGATTTGGGCCTCAAGAGGTAAAAGTAGGACTGGTTGAAAGCAATGATGGTATCTCCAGGTGCAGTGAAGGTATCTCCAGATTTTTCAGGGGACAGGGTCTAATGTTAGAGCTGCCTAGGCCCCCAAGTCACAGGTTTCAATGGTGTATTTTGTGTAGTTTCTGAGGGGGTGTTTTTGTTAGGATAGCAGCAGGCTGCTCAGCTGGTACTGATATGCAACAAACTTACAGGCTTGGTGGTGCTACTCTAGCTAGCACCAGGTCTGAAAAGTACCAGGGGATCATAACTGAATATGAGCCACCAGTGTAATGCTACAGGCTATGTGGAGATGAAACGAGGGGCATGTGTGCATGACACTTTAAATGGGCTAAATGCTTTTGCACTAAATGCTTTTATAGTGTAGGTGTTCGCACATCTCGGCAATGTATTGTGCATTAATGACAGTTTCTGTAGCAAATCTGGTGGCGTAAGGTGCCTTAAATGACTTGGGGTGCAACAAACTAAAAATCCACGAAGGAGGTTTAGTTTGCTGCCCTACCAGCTGCAGAGTGAAGCACTGGGCTCCATGCAGCTCAGGGGCTCTGCAGGAAGCCTGTGCAGGCAACCTGGCAGCAGCCCAGGAGGGCAGGCTCCACCCGAGAGAGAAGGAAAAAAAAAATGAGCCTGATCTTTTTTTTTCTTTCCTCCCTGGAGCCTGCCTGAGCTGCATGGGGGCCTGGTGCTTCCCTCTGCTCTACTCGGCATTGGTGAGGCTGCAGCTGGAGTACTACATCCAGTTCTGGGCACCACACTTCAAGAAGGATGTGGAGAAGCTTAAGAGAGTCCAGAGAAGAGCCACTCATTTGATTAGAGGCCTGAAGAGCAAGCCGTATGAGGAAAGGCTGTCAGATATGGGACTGTTCAGCCTAGAAAAGAGAAGACTTCTGGGGGATTTGGTGACAGCTTACAAATACATCAGGTGTGAGTATCAGAGTCTAGGCAAACAACTATTCCCCAAAGCGCCCCAGGGGAAAACCAGGAGCCATGGTCAAAAACTCCTAAAAGAAGATTTCAGACTAGATATAAGGAAAAACTTCTTCATGGTTCATGTGACCAGACTCTGGAATACACTCCCAGTTGGGGGTGATGCAGGCACCTACCCTGGAGATCTTCAAAAGGAGACTGGATGCGCACCTTGCTGGGGTTATTTGACCCCAGCAGTCTTTTCCTCCCAGAGCAGGGGGCTGGACCCAATGATCTCATGAGGTCACTTCCAGCCCTAAACTTCTGTGAAACTGTGGTGAGCTATCGCAATCAACAGAGTTATGGCAGTTTACAATAGCTGAGGATCCGGCTCAGTATACTGATGTGTTAAATGAGACAGGGCAGTGGGGCTTCCCACTCAACTACATATAGGTCATTCATTCCAGAGGCCATGTTCAAAATGCCCTGAAACTCTGTGTGAGAAGGCTTGAATGTTTTCCTTTAGCTCATTAATTACATGTCGGTAAATTTGTTTCTCCCCTTTCTTCCTAGAGGCAGTGATAAGAATTGTGGCCAGCAAGCACATTTCTCAGGTGTGCCTCTGTGTCAGATTACATGAGCTTTCAATGTAATACTAGTTGATACTCTAGAAACTCAAGAAAAAGAAAGCAGATTGGCTTCTTTCTCCTGCCAAAGAGTCTGAATTTGGTTCCACATGATTTAACATAACTAACTGATTCTTTTGGATACAGCAGGGCTGCACTTTATGCTAAGTGGATTCTAAAAACAAACCAAGTCAACAGATTTCTCTGTAGTGTGAAGCAAAACGAAAACACACAAGAGTTCATGTGTTATCACTGGACAAAAATTTGCTAAGAACCAGAAGAAATGAGAAGGTAATGGGTCCCATATGTGGAAGCTAACCTGGGTTTTATAATATTTTCCAAAGAGATTTCTGAACAGATTTCTGTACCAGCAAATAAGATCAAAAACCCATTTTCTTGTCAAACTGGGCAGCTAACATTCAGTCCACATTTTCTTCCACATTTCCTTTTATAAACATTTGAGAAATACTTGGATATAATTCCCACTCTGCACAGAATAGACCACAACATTTAATGTCCACAAGCAATGATGTCTTTGAAAATTCAATCACTTTCCTCCCAGCAAGACTGGACCAGGTCTTTAGAAATGATTTAACTTCAAGCGCATCTTAGTAAGAGATCTAAATTTTAACAGTCTTGCTAGATATTTTCCAATTCCAGAAATGTTGTACTTTCAAATAAACTCTCAACCTTGCTTCTTAAAGGCAGGCTTGCACACTGATAGCTTACATCAAGCCAATGAACGTGGCTGTTGATGCATCCAGCAGACATTCCAGAATCGCCACAGCACACCCAGGATCACTTACTGGATAAGTTTACTGGCAATAAGATACACATTTTATCTAACCACACAAAAAAATGAAAAAGGCAGTTTTTGCTGTTTTTGTTTTTTTAACTGTGCTCTAAACATATTTTCTTTTACTGGCATCTGTTCTGTGAGACAGGTCAAACCACAGGAATGTCATGTAACATTGCAAGGGAAAAGTATCACCGGGATACAGAAAATGCTGCATTTCATGAGTATTGGCAGGGTGATATGCTAGACAGTCTTGCTACCTTTGACTGAAGGGAACCCTTACTCTTGTGGGAGTTGCATTTATGGAATTTGAATTGGAAGAAATGTCACAGGACATGGTTCAATCAAGATTCAGTGGCAAGAGACCATGCTTTCTGGAGGATCAGCTTTGGTTTTGTATCTATGATGCAGCTTTAATGAATGGAACTCAAGAGAGCTGGAGCCTTCTCATGGGTCAGGCTCTCACATTACAGAAAACAGAGCAGGAAGAGTGCTGCCTTGATTCTCCTCAGCACTCCCTCCTCAGTAAAACTCAGCTTTTCACTGAAATATTCCCCAGGAAAATCTGGCCTCAAGCTCTAGTAGAAGCCAACATTCAATCAAAGAGGAAAAAAAAGAGCATTGCTGCTTCTACAGAAAAATCTCAAAGTTGCTTTTAACTTTTTTGTGACTTTCAGGATATAAGTGCTTTTGAAGTACCTGTGATACTTTGTCATTTCACCTAACTTTGTAAGCTTTCCCTGTCTTAGAGATATGCTGGGAAATTTAGTTCATTAATGCTTTGTGATCTGTGGGTGGAAGGTGGTACCGAAATGCAAAGTATAATTATTACAGCAGAGAAGGACAATAAAAAGGATGGGGACTAGAGGCAAGAGACAGAGGAAGGTGGGAAGGCAAAACTTTAAAAGGGTATTTGTGGGGAAAAAGACTGACTCAGACAAATTACCTAATTGATTGCATTGAAACAGGTGCCAAATACTTTTTTCAACATGTCACAAGGAGAGCTAACCATTTTAGAGGGTTACAAAATAGCTGCCCCTGTGCCAGACTTTGCTGGCTTCTCCAGGTGTAGGAAATTCAGGTGATTAGAGCAGCTTGGAGGTCAATAAGGTAAGCCAGAGAGAGGGAGAAGAGCTAAGAGAACAGAAAGAGGCACTGAGATGAAATGAAGCTGGTTGACTCTGCAGAAGGAAGATAGCCTTGCTCTTTAGGGCTTGCAGTGTTGGGAGCCCATTACAAGAAGCAGGGCGTGGGATCTACTTCTGATGGATTCTGTAAGGGCGTGTAGCAACCACTGGTCTGAAGGGGAGTACAGAGAACCAGTTTATGCTGCCATCTGGTAAAGCCTGTGAACAAGAGATGAATGAGAGGGCTGAAAAGCTGAGCCCAGGACAGTGGTGGTGATAGAAGACAAGACAGATCCTTGAAATGAAAGAGCTGTGTTGGCAAGCTTATGGTGGTGGATTTGTCCTGTGTTTGTTTGAGCATGGCTTATGCTTCAGATGGGATGGACCACCTATGTCTTGGCCAGAAGGCCAAGTCACTTTGGAGATTTAGAAGATTGTCTGACAGTGGCTAAATAGAATGAGGGAAATGGATGTGATGTTCAAAAGAAAATTTAGGGGGTGAATACCTACAAAGGCAGATGAGGTAGGTGTCCTATTACATAATGTGAATGTCTCTCCTAAAATGCACTGTGGTAGTGTTGCAGCCCTGCTGGAGTTCCCCCTGCTGAATCAGATAAGCTGTGGCCTGTATGCTTTGACATTTCCTTGAGCCTGAATAGGCTCAGGAACAGCATCAGAGTAATCTCTTAGTTACCAGCCAACCTGAGTAGACTTCTTTTTTTTAAAACTTGGATAGTAGCCAACTCTTTGCAAGAGTGTTTTCTAGGTAAATAAAGGAAAAATTACTTCCCTCCCACCCACCATTACTAGCTACCCCTGAAAAGTTTGATCCAGCACAGAAGACAAAAGTGAAGATCACCAGTTCCATATCCAAAATACAGCTTGTAGACTGACAGCAATTTAAATAGTTCATGCTCTCAGACTTTGTAAACAGTATGTAGACAGATACCCTAGATCATCACAGCTAGTAAACCTGGGCCTCTAGATACCCTTAAGGAAAGTCTACAGCAGCTGTTAACCTTTGACCCCTCTTCATCCTGTTTTTATGGGCTTTGCAAATCCATTTGATTTTCTTTTACACTGCTAAACTAATGGTTCAAGGACTAGCCGTCTTATCCTTCAATTTTCTCTTACTATGTTTTGCCTTATTTTGTGCATGTCTTACATGAATGCTACTCTATTTTTGGAACTTTTTCTTTCTCGCTTACCTACAGCTAAAATAACCTTGCTTTTCTGCTGATGCTGTCTTGATTGTCCAAGAGTTTTTATCAGGTTGTGCTCCATCAAATTCCAATTCTTTCTCCTCCCCATCAAGCTTCTGTGCAACTCTGCCCCTGCCTGCTCTCCAGCCATACATGATGATGACAAGCTTGGCATAGATGTCTAAATAGACTGATCATTGGATCTCATCTTCTACTCCCTTTAGCATAACCCACAGTCTGAATTGCATAAATTATAGGAAAAATAAAAAAGTTTCATCCTGAAAGCATTTAACTCCTGTTGAATGTAATGGAAATTGGAGAAGGTCAGTGTTCTAAGGAAAGTATTCAGTACTTTGTGTTCTTAATTGGGTATGCATTCCACTGATGTCAGTGGTGGTAAGTGTGTGAAATGAGAGTGTATTTAACAGGAAAGACACATATGAAAGATACTTGAGAAATGCAAAAAAGCAGTTCCAGTTAAAGCAAAGCTCCATGCACTGGGGTGTTGGCATGCTGACAATGAATCTGTGTATCAGTACCAGACAAGCTCAAGTTCCGGAGCAGCCTGAGGCCAGTTGAGGAGGAGGTTGAAATGTAGGACGTGTGAAGAGTCAGCACGATCCACGGAGATAATGGAGAATTTCGTCTGACATATGAAATGATGTAGCCAGGAAAAGATAAGGCTCTTGCTGGGAGGGGAGACAATAATTGTTTCTAGCATTACAGATAAGAGATTAGGCCTCCTGTCTGATCTGCTACATTGGGAACAGTAGCTTCCTGTACTCCTGCTAAATATTTAAATGAAAGAACATAACTGTCCACCCTCTCTCCTCTGTCCATCTCTTGGAGAGGATTGAGGACGAGGGTGTGGGAGGATCAGGAAGAGGACTGAATTTCCTTCTGGTTTATTTAAATGTTGAATTTAGAAGCATGTACACTAATTCTTCTGCTTCCTCCATCATCTCCTCATTGACTGTTCAAGAGAGGAAACAAATCCCTGTTGCATAGTGTTCAGAGGCAAGGAACATCTTGGGGAATGCTTGTTCAGCTTCTGTAGGCGTTCGTCATTATATGTTCAGGAGTGTCCTTCCATAGGGGTTTATCATTGTACTCCAAGGAGCATCTGGTGGGCTATTCTTAAGCCTCTTATACACTAAGGTAGATGTGAAAGGAGACAAGAAGGCTGATTACAGTGTGTTCTCTCTGTATGATGTTTTTTGTAATAGGTTTGTGTTTCTTCCCTGAAGTACTATTACCATGCTGGGTTCAGAAGCATTGTTGGCTCCCATTAAAATTCCATTTTGTGAGGTGTACCAAGAGAGCTTGTGGGTATTAAATGAAAGCTAGTGGGTTTTTGGTTTGGGGTTTTGTTTTTTTGTGTGTGTGTGTGGTTCCCCTCCCCCGAGGAAGCAAGATACAAAAGCTTTCATATATTTTTACTTTTTTCTGATGAGCGACCTGTACAGACCTGACACCATAGGATATATTATAATCACACTGTCCAGCAGGTCATGCACCAGCATAAATATATAAATGGAGCAGAGAATTGGACTGTCTTCTCTATATGAAATGGATTTATTTATTTTTTTTCTCCTGCTCCCCACAAACCTCCCCAACCCTTTGACCCCCCCCTCTGCAAGCCCCTTACACTTGTACTCTGGAAAAACAGTAGTAACTAACATTTGTGCCTTTGGCAATAAAACCACAGGCCTCCCAAACCCCAAATGGCAAAAAGACATTTCCATTCCAATCCCAGTTTTAAATTAAACTGTAATGAAAAATCAGCAGTGGCAGCTGGGACCAGAGACAGTGATTGTCTCTAGGAACAAAAAGGGAAACAAGGGGAGAGAGGCTGCAAGGAAAGCTCAGTTTGGTAATAAAGCAGCTGGTAAACCTTCAAGTAAAAAGAAATTAGAAAAACAAATCTAGTAGAGAGATGAGCAAAGATGCCTCTTCCACACAATCGCATAAAAACGAGGGTTGCAAATCAGTCTCCACTTTATGAATGGGTACTGGAGGGGGAGGGGAAGATGTTAGATGGTCCTGTGCTGACATCTGGAGGAGAAACTTGGGATTATTAGGTTGAACTCAGCTCAGGTGTAATTCAATTGATTTCAGCTAAGGTTTGGGGGTCTACTCAATATTGTGGAACCACAAAATCCAGGATTGTCCGTGAGATCAATTTTAAAAAATAAAATAAAATGCTGCCTCCTTAGTGAGATCCAGTGGTCCTTTATGCCATGACCTGGCTTTGTAGCCCACCCCCAGGGTGGGAGGTAGGGGGGAGAAGGAAGGCACCAGCTGGTAGGACTTCACAAAGGGCAGCAGAGAAGATGGTGACTGCCCCCTCATCCTTCCCCTCACTGGGTCCTCTTTTGCCAATAAGCACTCAGGGGTGGGGCTGCATAAAGGGCAGCCAACAGACAAGATGTCCCTCCTCCCCCACTGGGGCTCTCCACCAGTCAGTGCTGAGGGGTGGGGCTGGGGGAGCACAACTGGGAAATACCTGTGCAATTTGCTGTTTTTGCCACAACCAGCCCACAAAAATTGTTTACCAAGATTTAAATAGGTCCTTACTAATGTTAAAGATAGAGTTGGGCCACTATGTACATATTAGAATTGTAGTCATTCAGAGTCGGGATGGATTATTGGGCAATATGGATGGGAGATGAGGGGGAGAAACAGGTACTCTATCCTAGTGGCTCTCAACCCTTTTTGTACCAGGACCCATTTGTAAACATGGATGGCCAGTCCCAACCCAGCGCCTCCTGCAGGCCCCAGCCCCACAATGTGTGGGGCAGGGGGGCCCCCAAGCAGCCCCTTGCCAACTCTAACTCTGCCAGCCTTCGTGGGAAAAGCCACTGTTTCCCCACGTTTTTCTCTTTTAAAGGAGGATTCATTTTTAAAGTTTGTTGATCCAGTTTTAAATTTTGTTCATAACCCTTTCATATATTCTTGTGACCTACTTTGGGGTCATGACCACAGGTTGCAAAATGCTGCTCTATCATATCCTCATTCTTCTAGCATATTCAAACTGCCCAAGAAATATGGGCAAAATAAAGAAGGAGAGTTTGTCAGGGGGAAAAAGCAGTTTTTAATAGGAAAAGCTGAAAAAAATCAACTGAAATACAAGTTTATGATTTAAAACCCCCCCCCCTTTTTTTTTTTTTATTCTGCCTTTTTTCCCCAAGTAGTCAGAGTTTTTCTGCCAAAAGCAGATGTTTTTTGTGAGAGGGTTATTTTTGCAGAAATCATTTTAAACATTAGAGCAAAACTTTCCTACTTGCCCAATCAGAAGTTAAACGAAGATTGTCCAACTGTGGCAGTGAGAGCTGGGTCTATGAGATTTTGTTTGTTTTTTATGGCTATGTTGATTCAGTAAAAAGAAGCACTTTTGCTTTGTTTTTCTCTCTCCTTGCCATACTTAAATATAAGTTATAAAACTACAGTGATCTACTTAATCCACTTCTTTACACAATATCCTGTATGTTTTTAGCTACTGGGTTATGTACACTTCAGATTTTTCTTTTTTTCTGCCAGTGTCACTTTTAATTATGTTACACTATCATCTAAATGTGATTAAGGCACTGCTGTGCTAAGGGATAACAGGAAGCATCTACATGTGCAATTAGTCTGCCTGAATAGAATTTGGCATAGTTCATGCTGTAGTTTACTACTCCCAAGCACAATGTTTACACATGCATCTAGGACCAGAGCACGTTGAGCCAAGGCAGTGAAGCCCTTCCTGGCAGGGGCCCTGGGGGGGTCAGTCTGCCAGCCCAGAGCTGCTCCTGCCTGGCTCAACATGCTATGGAGGAGCTGGCTGGGGCTGACAGGCAGCCCCCACACTGTAGCACCCTCATGCTCCAGCTAGCCCCAGTCACCATCTACACCTGCATTGCAGCAGAGTAAATAAAACTCTGTCATAGAATAGTACTTGTGTTGGGCAGTAGTATGCTATGATGGAGTTAATTAGTTTACTCTGGCCTAATAGCACCACTTGTGTAGATGGTCATGCTGTACTGTGGAGCCAATTAGGCAACTGCAGTAAGTGCCTCATGTAGATGAAGCCACTGTGTCTAGTTCTTGTCCCAAAGAAATTAGCATGTAAACAGACAAGATGAGAAAAAGGAGAAGAGAAACAGCAGTACATGGAGATGAAGCGAATTGTCCAAGGTCACAAAGATCGGTGGCAGATTCTGAAGCCCTAAAAGTGAGAGAGTACAAATAAACGTCACAGTACTGCATCATTATGAGAGGTGGCTTTATACACAATATGTGTATTTGCATGCACGCCACTGCACCCATAATCAGGTGCCTAGTTTATTCAACTAGCCATGACAGCGAGTTAGGTGACTGCATGCAACCACTTATGCAACAAATTGCAGTTTTCCTGATTGCATGCTCAAATGTAGTAAATATGCATTCATTTTTTAAAGGAGAATTCACAATTGCTTGCATACTTTTTAGTAAACCTGGCTCAGTTAGAGAGAAACTGAACGAAGCAGGATCTTGACCACAAAATTTGGTCATTGCTACTGGTTATCATTAGATGAACTATTATGGAAATGTTATTTATGTACATTTCCTGATTTAAACACAAAAATGGTTTGTTTCTATTTATCTTTTAGTAAATTCTAAAAGAGAAATGAGGAGCAGCTGCATCCTGTCTTTGGCTTGCCTATAACATATGCAGTAAAAGTAGATGATCAAAGTTAGGATACCAAATTCTCAGTGGGAGTTAGGTATCTAACTAGGTTTGAACATCTTGGCTGAAGTCTCTATTAGGTACTTAAAGAACTGGCCAAGCTTTTGAAAGGGCTAAGTAGCAAACAGTTTTCTTTGATGTCAGAAGAAATCCTGCTTGGTTGGCATATTTAAAAACTAGAACAGTTGTATCATTTTCTAAATAAGGGCTCAGGCATCCACTGAAAATTTGCAGCCTCTCTGTGTCTCAGTTATGTTAGACTGTCAGTAGTTTGTTTTTTTCCATACATAAAACCTATTTGAATGCATTTGACTCACTACTGTGTATAGATTTTTTTTTTTTTTTGTTCCACATTTTTGTGATTATTGCCTTGGGAAATCTGAGGAGTATGTGTCATTATCAAAAGAGCCTAAGGGAGTTAGGTGCCAAACCTCTATTGAAATTCAATGGACCTAACTCCCCTAAAGTGCTTTAAAAATTCCAGAACAAAGGAAAACATCATAAAAGAGAGGAATTAAGGTCAGGATTTTCAAAGGTGCCTCAGTATCAAGAAAATGGGATTTGTGCTATCTAAATTTCTTTAATACTTTTGAAAATCCCACCCAGAGATGATATAATATCAGGCATAGGCTATATGCTAGATTTAAGGGGAGCTTTACATGTGACACATCTCTGCTCTTCTTTTCCCTGCCCTCCAGCACCAGTCATGCATATGTTGATACAGTTGTTTAATGGTTCTAGGGGAAAATTCCTTTACATGATGCTCTGAGCACCAATCATCTTTCTGTTGGTTGACAGGTATATAAGGCAGATGTCTTATTTAGCCAGGGGTGAACTTCTCATTGTTCAGCAACTGAGATTGGATGAACACCCAGAAATTCAAATACTTATGTAAACGTTATCCAAATGATCCAAAGAGTTTTTGCTGGCCAAATGGAGTAGGCTTCCTATAGGAACACGCTCCCTGGATTTCCAATAACAAGACTTGCAATTTTTAAACTTCAAAACAAGCTTGATTCTGATTGTCTTTTCCTTTACGCAAGCTAGTTGTGTTGTCCTTAATTTTATTGTCTAGCATTCAGGTTTTTAAATGATTCAATCATGAACAGAGCTATATTTCACAGCTGGGCTTCCCCCGCCCTTTTTTTTTTAAATACAAAGCATGTTGTGATATTTGCATGATAATGTGCTTTATAAGTTGCTGCAGGATTGGATTGGGTCCTTTTGTGTGTACAGTTGTTTGTTGCCTTTCACTATTGTTTACTGGCTAATGGCCAAATCCTGAAAGCTATTGTATGCCAGCAGTTTCTATTGACTCTAAGACAATACTAGGAGCCAGTGGGAGTTGTCTATGGCTGTGTGCATCTGGGGGCAAAACTTAACACTCAATCAGTGACTTGCTAATGCTATACAAAGGTTAAAGTACTATATTTCCTCACATACAGCACACCCCAAGAATAGAATACACAATATGTTTTTGAAAGGCAGAATGAAGGAAAACGATTTTTTCAGAGTTATGGTTGCATAGAGCAGGGACAGGGCCTAATCTTCAGCTGACTCTCTCCTTTCCTGCATAACTACAGCAGACTGGTCTCTATGGGGGGATCTGTGGTTTTGAAATGAGTTAGTCTCAAAGACTCTGAAATAGAGAGAGAGAGCGAGAGGGACCAGGAGAAGCTAGCAGACAGCTAAATTGCCCCCCAAAATTAGTTTTAGTGGAACATCAAGACCATTAAAAAGAGCAGACAATTATTAACATCTCTGGAGTGAAGAACAATGAGCCATTAAGTGTAAGGGATTGAGTCATAGGTAGTCTTGCTTAATGGTTAGGCCATTTGAAGGAGGGCAGGGACCAAGGGACTTCCCTTAGCATCATAAATGTTTAGCTGAGCCAGGGTCTGAGAGCCAAATTACTAGGTCCAGAAGGAAATCTATGGGCACAATCCAAAACACAGGTCAAGGGCTAAAATTAGATGCCCAGTTACCAAGTACAAGGGATACACCCACAGGTCAAAGTTCTTGAATAGAGCCAAACTGGAATCAGGAACCAGTAGGCTTGCCAAAGCAAGCCGGGGCAGAAGTGTTGAGCATTAGCTGCCACAGCCAAGGCTAAATGGGTAGATGGTGCTCTCTGGGAGAACTAGCTAATTTATTAGGGAGCCAGAGACTCAAGGCAGGTGTGACTGCCTAGGTAATTAGCCCAGACTAGGCTACCTGATTAGGGTCCCTGCCTGATTAGCTGTCCCTGCTCTATGCAGCCAGGGAGTATATTAACTCCCTCAGCTTGCCTGAATACTAATACAAGAGCTGCTGGACTGTGGAGCAGGAATCAAAGCAGGATGCTTCTTCCCTGGGTAGAAAATCAACCTCCCTGCTTAATATATGCACTACAATTTAGAGGGGCTGATTTTGGAGGAAAAGATGTGTGTTGTATGTGAGAAAATATAGTACTGAGAAATCAAAATAAACTCACTCAAGTACTTTACACTGATACATACTATGCTACTCTTAGTGAACTTCCTCCTTTCAAACAGTTACATGATAGGTTAAGTTTCAACCAGCTTGGAGAAACCACAACTGATTCCTTGTAATTATTTTCTATTGTATAACCTTCTATTTGAATATGAGACTCCTGTGAAATGTTTTTGAAGGTTTACAAATGATATGGTCCTGAATCGTATCAAAGAAGTTTCCTTTTTCCTTCAGAGTTATTTAAATTATAGGGGGCCATATCTGAGGGCATGTTACTTGAAAGATCAAGTGGATACAGCCTCTTATGCTATGGAGACAATTTAGTTCATAGACAAACCTCTTCCTTTCTTTTTAGCTCTTTGCAAGGGCACAAACAACAGTGCTGCTCAAAACTAGAGGTATACAAAATGGTAATATACAGGGACCTGATTTTGTTTTTATTCCAATGGATTTCGCTGAAAGCAGGTTCATGTCTCAAATATGAACATCATGGCTAGGAACAGACATTCAGAAAGCCTGAGCCTAAATTGATTCAATCTTTGTAGGTTAGTCTAACCTGGCTAGGCTAAACTAGTTTGTAACTGTACAAACATCCCAGAAATGCAGGCATTGCTCAAGCTAGAAGCCGGGGGGCACTAGAGCAGAAGGAGGCATGTCCAGGCTCTGGCATGAGGTTTTGATTAGGGAGGGGTTCCCACCTTTCCCCTGAGCAGCCCAGCAGGCAGTTGTTAACTCAGTTTTGACCATCGTTACCTGTCGATTAGCTCCAAAAAATCTTAAGTGAACACAGTCCTGTCTGCCTTTGTCTGGTTTCCCACAGCACAGATACAGCCAGTGTATGGTATGTTAGCTAATGCTGAGAGGTATCTGTGTAAGGTAGAGGGGAGGG
>NW_017728949.1:4696254-4697448 GCF_001723895.1 Crocodylus porosus | reverse complement strand
GGGAGACCAGAGCCCAGCCCAGAGAGCATGCCAGGATGCTGGGGGAGTCTGATTTAACTTAAACCAGGAAGGGGTCTGGGACAGACATCGCAAAAACCGGTTTGACCCAAATCAATTAAGTCTGACACTACATTCAACCAGGTTTTTCAAACTGGTTTATGTGCACTGAACTTATGTTCTGTTACAGGTTTAAACCAGTTTCTGATCACTTAAACCAATTTATGTGTAATGTCTGTCCCTAGCTCAGAAAGGACTCGCAATGTCCCTGTTTGATGGTGGGTATTAGAACTGAAGTGGGGTAGAAGGGTTGTCATCATACGGTAGTAGGGGCTTGAAATGGCATTAGAACTCCAGAGTTCCTGACTCTATAGGAGTCCTGACTCCTGCTTTAACCTGTCATAAATCTGCAGCTGAAATTTGGCTGAAAATATTAAGATTGGGGATTAGGATTTCTGATGAAAAAAGAGACCTTTTGCAGTGAGTGGGGAAGCAGATGCTTTCCACCAAATTGTTAATTTAATTGAAAACCCAATTTTTAACTTAAAATGGAATATCTTTAGGCAGCTGTCAAAATCATGGTTGGTGTAGGACTGACCTAGAATCAAGAAGCTTAACTGCCTAGTTTCTGGACATTGCCCCATTCACCTGTGAAGTACTGCAGTGAAGAAGTGAACTAGTTATCTTGTCATCAGGTGTAGGAATAAGATGGAAGGTCTTAGAAGGTCAGCAATTACTACATGCTTTTGCAAGTCTAGTAGATACTGGATGCCAGCTTCATACCTTTAGGCCCAATTTAGGAATAGAATTATTTGAGAATTTAAAATACCACATATGAAGTCTGTTAGAAATGCTTTAAAAGCATCTGTCCCGGGAGGCAAAGTAATGAGCACCGCTTGCCAGCAGCCCGGGACGAGACGCACATGGAACGGGAGAAGGAACCTGCGTGGCTTGTTAGCTGCCTTTTTGTGCAGTTACAGCTGGCCAGTGATGTCAGCATCGGACGCCAGCTGGCAGAGATAAAAATGGTGGCCGCAACGGTGGAGGGGGCGGATAGCCAGAGATCAGAGCCGTGGCTGATGCCAGGGGCTAAGAAGACCCCACACGCTGGACCCGAGGAGCCTGGCAAGCAGGAGCTGACACAGGCTGGGGAAAGTGTGGCCCCCCAAAAAAAGTCCACGCCAGCCAACAGAAGAA
>NW_017728949.1:4689796-4695074 GCF_001723895.1 Crocodylus porosus | reverse complement strand
TGTTGTACAAGTACAAAGTGTTGATATTTCAGTTAATGTAGTATAGCAGGTTCCCTGTGAGATTATATGTTAATTGCTGTATAAAAATCAAAATGCATTCCACTTAAAACCTCTATCACATGCTTCCTTTTCAAGAAATTCATGTCCTTTCTTTTTCTAAAATAATGTAAAGGTGGCAACAACAGGAAAAGGTCACCATTTTTCACCCTAGTTTGTAGAAATTCAAAGCATGTCTCAGCCTTTACTATTCTTGATCGTCTGTTTCACAAGTCATTTCAAGTTCTTATCAAAAGATAACTTGATGGTAGCTTTTCTAAAGCTTTACTTAAAATGCATGTGCTTCACTTTTATTGGACTAATGGTTGTCATTTATCCATTTTCTATGTGGGGGGTGTTAATATGACAGAAGCAGAAATCTGCTTGTGAAAAGAAAGGGTTATTTGATATTAACTTGGAGAATGATTAATCAGAGATAAAATGGTCCTGCAGTAATAATCAAGGAATTAAGATATTAGCAGGGCTTAACAGAGAAGCAAGCTTTGCTTTAGAATTATACTAGGGTTACAAGTAAATAGAGGAACTTCAGAAGTTTTCAGCTCGTTAATCTTAGATTCTGCGAACTTCATGGAAACTAAAAATGAACAGGGTAGGATTCCTGGGTGTGAATTTGTGTAGCCTTCAGCATTCTTGGTTAATATTTAGTATCTGTTGAGCACCATGAGAATGCTTCCCTCTGCACAGTAAATAGAGATTAGTCCAACAAGCTTATTTAGAGTAAAATACAGCAATGGTCAGAAAGGTTGCAGGTGTCATAGGCTCTGCTCTTATGGAGCATTATTTTTTTCTAAGTTGACTTTGCAGAAGAAACATGTTTTAAGGAGAGATTAGAATGGTGAAGGTAAGATATGGGATCATAAGAAAAAATAAGGCACAGGTGACAGCTCAAAGCTGATAGAAGGATATGGGGACAATTAGGTGAGAGGATTGGGGTGAGACAAAGGAAGGGACCCTGAGAAGCAGCAGTTCTTCAAGAATATAAGTTTGAACTTTTCTGGCATTACCATATTTACCCAAATACAACATGACCCTGAATGCAAGATGACCCCCCAGAATTAGAATTATTCTACACGTGAAAAAAATATACATTTATTATATTTTCCACATATGGAATCTAATTATCAGAGAGTCATCTTAAATTCACACCCCCCACACGCACTACTGCAGGTGGTGGGGGGAGAGGTGGTAAGAGGAGTAGTAATGGGGCAGACATTGGGGCAGATAGGAGAGCACATGGTAGGGCAGGCAGGGGGACAGTAATGGGGTACAGAGTGAGGGTCAGGTGGCAGGGGGGCAGGCAGTATGGAGACCGTGGGGTAGACGGTGAGAAAGGGGCAGGCAGTTTCCCACTGGGGCTTCCTTCCCCCTCCCACAGCCTCAGGCTGCCCCAATTTCCCCTTCCCCTGTTCCCTTCTCCCCTACAATGCTGAATCTGGCCCCACTACCTGCTCCTTTACCCTAGCCCCCTCCCATCCTTATGTTTGCTCTGCACTGGTAGGCTCTGTCCATGCTGCAGCCTGGGGCAGGAAGTTTAGCTCCAGCCAGGCCCCACAGCAGCAGTGCAGAGCCAACACTGCTGCTCTAGCCGGCCCTGTAGCAGCAGCGGCAGAGGGGGAGAAGCAAAGTTGGGGGTGGAGAGAGACTGGGGGCTATGGAGGAGGTGTGATGGAGCAGGCAGAGGCAATGGGGTGGTGGGCTCCGAGCTATTTCTAGCCCTAACCTCAGATTGGGGCCAAAGCCATGCAGCTGTCTGTCCCCCACTGTCTGTTAAATGGTGGAGGAGGTGGGGGGGCACAACTCATCTTCTAATTGAGTGTGCAAGGAGTTAAGCACTCTTAGATTCTCTTGCAGAAATGAGCACAAATGAGTAGTCACAAACAGTATAACAAGGCAGCCAGGCTCCTGGGACAGTAGGATGCATGGAGGCAGTGGTGACATATGCCTGTCATCTTACTACTAGTTCAATTGTGTGGCTGCCGCAACCATAAGTGATGGAAGGCTGGGGCTAACGAGGCGTAGCCCCACCAAACTAATTTTGTGGTGGCAGCGCCACCGCCATGCTTTTCTGCTGCACCCAGTGCCCTCACCATGTGCTCTACCACCACCACCACCACATGTATGGCACCAGCGCGATGGCCTGCATGAAAGAGGGGCAGGGGTCAGGTGGGCATGCCCCACACTGCCCAGCCCCCGCCCTCCTGATAATATTTTCTCCTGCTGCTTATGGCAGAAACAAGTGTCAATTTTTATCCCTTCCCTGCCATCACTTCCTGGTTGGCACCCATGGCTACTTACATTACTAGACTTTTCGGGTGGTAATTTGTGTATAGTTTTTGTTAACCCCTTCTCCCATTTCTTAGTTAATATTTGCTTACATAAAATGAATTCGCAAACTGGTCGATCTAATTGTCCACTAGCCATGTTGGCTGCTTGCAGACATCTTAAAAAAACAAACAAACAAACGGAACTTTACTTTAAACTCGATGTGCTCCTGCACTGAGCCCACTGCATGCCCAGAAGAAGCAGCACATTAGTTGGGCCTGACTTGCCGAATATCTGTATATATCAGGTGCTTTAGTGGGGCATTTTTCGTGCTTTTATCTAATAGCTGATTGAATCAGTTATTAGTTAAAAGCTCCAAAAAGCTCTGATGAAGTGCCTGCTCTATGCAGATGCTGTAGGGCCAGGTCCAACTAACACACTGCTTCTTCTGGTAAAGAATGTTTGTTTGGGGTATTTTTAGCATCTGCCAGCAGCCATTGCAAAACTTACCAGTGATGGTTAGAGGTGTGGGTTGTAGCCATGTTAGTCTAAGGACATAGGCAGACAGCGTTCTTTGGGTGAATCTGATCTCTTTTATTAGACCAACTTACATGAAAGTTTTCATTCCATCCAGGAAGAGCACACACCAACTGCAGAAACTTTCACAGCCTGACGAAGGGTTTTTAAACCCAAAAGCTTGCTTAAATTTTTTTCCAGTGATGATCAGAAATCTTTAAGGTTAGGAGTCTAAATCCTTTTCCTATATGAAGTCCATAGGATGTGACTTCAATGAAACACTCATCTGTCCTGAAGTTGGATCTTTCCAGGCACTGAAGTCAGTGGGACTCTATATGAGCACAGGAATCTATCCATCTGGATCCAATTTCAGATTCAGGATCTTAGTGGATAAGCAATGAGCTACAAAAGAGTGTGAATTAGTAAGATGTTGATTTGGACATCAGATGCATTGCATTTGCAAGGCGAAGGCCAAATACTTCCAACCACCAAAGAATCCCCTTATATTAAATACAAAGCAAATTGCATTTATGATAAATAATTCCTAACAAACAGTATTTGTTCTGTCTATTTTTAGCTTTGCCCCTTGTTTAAATCTTGGGTGCCTGGCACAGCTTAAAACTGTGATTAAGACAGACAGCAAGAACTTTATCATTCTTTGATAAGGCTGTTTTTGTTAGCACACTCTCCTTTCTTCAGCTTTTTCCTTTAAATGCTGATGACAATGTTCACAGGGAAGTAACTTAAATGCATTTTAAAAAATAAATAGAATGATTGGAATTAGCTAGCTTTTTATTTTTTCCAGCTCTAAGAATAATTTTGAGTGGTTCCAACACTAAGAAAATGTCATTTAAGAGTCTTCCTTCACAACAAAAATGATTCACTGAAAGTAGATGGAAACAAAGAAGTTTTGCCTGATTTCAAATGGGTTGAAATTATACTGAGAACCCAAACTGTTTGAAGGTGTGTGCTCTATTTACCAATGTTCCTCTGCCTGCTGGCCTGATTCAGTGAGATGTGCAGCCTCCTATTGGTGTCAATGGGCATATCTACAAATTAATTAATGCAGTAGTTACTGTATATTTCATGAATTTCATAGACTTTCAGGGTTGGAAGGGACCTCAGTAGATCATCGAATCCAACCCTGGAGTCCGATGAAGCCAGCCAGGTATATGTCCAGTATCCTCTTAAAGACCTCCAAGGTATGGGAGAGCACCACCTCACTTGGAAGCCCATTCCAGATTCTGGTAACCCTTTACGTAAAGAAGTTCTTCCTTGTGTCTAGTCTAAATCTGCTCTGTCACTTTGTTGCTGTTGTTTCTAGTTACTCCAAGGGATGCCTTGGTAAACACAGTATCTCCTAATTCTTGCCCCCCACCCCGACAAATTTGTAGATGGCCACCAGATCCCCTCTCAGCCTTTTCTTATGGAGGCTGAAGAGATCCAGGTCCCTCAACCTCTCCTCATAGGACCTATCCTGTCGACCCCTAACCATACGAGTGGCCATCCTCTGGACCCTCTCAAGGTTATCCACATCCTTCTTGATGTCCAATGCCCAAAACAATGCAATACTCCAGATGCAGTTTCACCAGTGCTGCATAGAGGGGAAGTATCACCTCCTTAGACCTGTCTGTGATGTACCTGGTAATGCATGATAGAGTACAGCTAGCTCAATTGAGCACTTCATCACATTGTCAACTCATGTTCATCTTTGAGTCAACTATGACTCCTAGAACCCTTTTTGCTTCCGTGCTGCTTAGAAAGTCATCCCCCAATCTGTATGTGTTGGTGATTCCTTCTCCCTAAGTGCAGTACTCTGAGCTTATCCTTGTTAAAATGCATCCTATTTTGTTCTGCTCACTTTTCCAGCTTGTCCAAATCCACATGAATCTGTTCTCTACCTTCCAGCATGTCTATTTTACCCCACAATTTGGACACTGCTCACCACACCTTTATCCAAATCACCGATAAAGATGTTGAACAGCACTGGCCTGAGGACCAAGCCTTGGGGGACACCACTGCCCACATCTTTCCAGGTTAAAAGTGATCCATCCACCACCACCACTCTCTGGGTGCATCCCATTAGCCAATTTGCCACCCACCTGACTGTAATCATTTAAGTCATAGCCACTCAATTTTTCATACGAATAGGATTTGATACCACATCAAAGGCTTTTTAAAAATCCAAGTATATGGATTTAGTTTAGTACTAGTTTAATCAAGTACTAACTAAATGTGCAGTAACCACAGTTACTGCACAGTAGCACTGGTGCACTTTTTTTTTTTTTGTGACTTTTTAGCAGGGCTTAAGGTGCCTGCTACTGGTAGAGCTGAGATAATTACCCAGGTGCTGGTGGCTTGGGTGAGGCTATAAGGGGATGAAGGAGGCCTCATAGGGGACTTATGGTAGAGTGGGGACCCCAGCCTCAGAGAGGGAGGGAGG
>NW_017728949.1:4647567-4689411 GCF_001723895.1 Crocodylus porosus | reverse complement strand
AACAGGAAACCGTGGCCAAAAGAATGGAAAGGCAGCCTCCCTATAATACATATATAACATCAAAGAAGTTGCAGGCAAGAATGGAGGATGCCCTTTAGGCAACCCAACCTGGCACGGTAAGGGGGCGCTAGGGGAGAGCACAGCAACCCCTAGGAGGCACCTCCTGTGACAGTCGTGCATTGGCCAGGAAACGTTCGGCCGTGCACTGAGATAGGGAGAATGAACCCATGGGCATAGAGTATAACAAAGGGCAGATTTATAGAAGGGCAGTGGGACCACAGCTTGCAAGGTTGGGTGGAAAGAGGAATTCCCCTTGCTATGGATCTAAAGAGCAAGACTGAGGCCCCAACCCAGAAGGATAGGGCCAGGGTAGATAGGACGCGAGAAAGAAAAAAATGGGAGGTTGGAGCCAGGGAAACTTTTCCTGGAAACTGAGAGGAAACACTAGGGAAGAGAAGCTGCAAAAATTGCAGGAAGAGGCACGCATACAATGGGAGGCAGCAAAAGGCCAGAGGGAAGTATTTAAAAAAGAGGTCCGTAGATTGGAGGACTGGATGGGGGTATTGCAGGAGGAGTTAGAGAGCTGGAGAGGAAGTGTATGTGCAGAAGACCCGGTGCAAGAAATGAAGGATAAGATGTTGGAGAGCCATACGTGGGCAGTAGAGACAGATAAGAGGTTCTGGCAGGACCTGGAAAAGATGAAAGTTTACATGGCAGATTATAAGATGTTGGGTGAGCAAAAGCTGTCTCTGGAAGAGAATCTAAAAGTCAGAGAGAGTGAGAACAATCAGCTGCAGAGTATAGAGAAGGAAAAAGAACAACTGGTGGAACAAGTACAGTCCCTTAAAAACCTTACAGGAAGGTAACATAGCTAAGGAAATGACAATAAGCACAGAAAAGGAGCAGTTAGAGTGAGAAATACAAACAATGAGCCAAGAAATTCACGTGTTGGAGAATGAGAATGAAAGACTTCGGGCAGTGAGTGACCCAGGGGCTATGAAAACCCAAGGCCCCGGGGGGGGCGGGGGGGGTGTCAAGGTGTCAGAGGAGACAAGTATAGCCAACCTTGTAGAAGCAGGGCAGGAACTGCAAACCTTAAAGAACACGGACACACTGAGGGAAAGGCTAGAGGTTCCTGAAACTCAACTAGTGGAATATGTGGGGGCCACTAAGTCTGAATACCAAGAGAAGGAAGTATTGACAGAGTCCTTGAAGGAGGCAGATGCACAACTAAAGACTACCTGGTCTAGGATCATGAAATACCTTGAGCCAGAGAAATTCCCCAGAGACCTTGATCCCGAGGATCCTAGGGAGGAGGCCGGACCAGGGGAGCTGGGAAGAAGTACCATGGAGGACAGAACCATAGGGGAAAAACCTGTGACCCTACAAAAGGAGGCCATGTCAGCACTCCCAGAATACTGGAAACAGAGATGGGAACAGTGGCACAGTTGCAATGTGAAGGAGATGACCCAGCTAACATCAGCTGAGGGAACTATTTTGGCTACAAGCCAAGGGAGAAAGTACAGAGCCCGGTCAGAGGCAGCTAGGGGCAGGGAGGTAGGGACAGCAGGAAAGGGTGAACAGGTTTCTCCACAGAGCAAAATGGGGCAACATAAGTCAAAGATAGACTTGGCAAAGAGGGAATCCATAGAACCTAGAAGAGCAAGTCGGGCCAAGGGGCAAGAGGCAAGGAGGAAGAGGGAGCCACCACTCATAGAGGGACAGAAGCCCAAGAGGAGGCTGCAGCTTTATGTAAGTAACATCCCTAGACAGGTTAGGTGGTGGACGCTGAGAAACACTGAAGAAAAAATTGGAGGAGTAGCCTATGTGAAGATCTATAAGAGACCTGGAGGAAGACCCACCGGCCAGGGAAAAGTGGCGTTCTGGAGGGAAGAATATGCCCAGAAGGCATTGGGATGACAGTGGGAGATCTGGGGAAGGCTTCAGGATCTCTCGGGAGCCATAGAGAGGCAAGAGACCCCACAGTTTGCCTGGAGAAAAAGATCAGGGTGTGTAGAGGTGGAATGTAGATGGCCCAAAGTGAGGGGGGAGGGGGGAAAAACCCCAAAAGGTAGGCAGGAGCTGGACCAGCAAAAGGTTCAATCTACCAAGGTTGGCTAGTGTGGGGGGGCTGCCCATGACGGGGCAACTCCCATAAAATTCCACACAGTGCACCTTGGGTAAAAGGCGAGTAGGAGGCACCTTAAAACCTTTGCCTCTGTCTATCTACGTTGTCAGAGAATACAAGCAAGAATCGAAGAGGACTAAGATCAAGGAGGACTAAGATCAAGGAGGTGCAGTGGCCGAGAGTTAAGACCTGTCATGGTGAGTCTGAATCTTAAGAGGAGAGGTGTGTAGCAGGGCACTAAGGTGCCTGCTACTGGTAGAGCTGGGATAATTACCCAGGTGCCAATGGCTTGGGTGACGCTATAAGGATTTGAAGGAGGCCTCATAGGGGAGTCATGGTAGAGTTGGGACCCCAGCCCCAGAGAGGGGGCAGCGATTGGGAAGTCCCAAAAGAGGGGGCGGCGACCACCTAATGCCAGAAAAGAGCAGCATTGGGAGTGCGCTGGCTCCAAGTGCCCAGTAAGGCACCGAGCGAGGCAAGGCTGTGGAAAGCCAGAGCACCAGTGGGGCACAGTGTGAGACAGCGCTGTGGAGAGCCTGAGCGCTAGTGGGGCACAGAGCATGACAATGCTGTGGAGAATCAGAGCGCCAGTGAGGCGCAGAACGAGATAAGGCTGTGGAAAGCCCAGGCGCCAGTGACGCACAGAGTGAGACAGGGCTGTTGAAAGCCTGAGTATCAGTGAGACACTGAGTGAGACCAAACACTGTCTGTTACATGTGTGAGGCTTGGGGAGTGGTAGAGGGGTGGTTGGAGCCACGCATAGCCCATAAGGCTGGGGGTGCACAGAAGCACCCAGAATAGAACGAGCTAGTGTACAACAGGAAACCATGGCCAAAAGAACAGCAAGGCAGTCTCCCTATAATACATATATAACACCAAAGATGTGGCAGGAGAGAATGGAGGATGCCCTTTAGGCAACTTGGCACGGTAAGGGGGCACTATGGGAGAACACGGCAACCCCTTGGATGCCCTCCTGTTATAGTGACACTTAATGCGCAACAGCCTAATAACAATGTGCAGTAACTTATCAGCATGGTTTCTGACTGGCACGCTACTTCCGATGTTATTAGGATATCGCACAGTGAGCATTTTGTGTAGATGTGCCCGGTGAGAATCAAGAGCTCCTCTTACACCTACTTCCTCAGGCTCTTGCCAACTTTGGCCTAAAAACAACCATGGGCAATGTCCTTCTTCGTACAGGAGAGTAAACAGCTGTCCCCTTCTTTCCCTTGTCAGAGAGGGATGAGGGTTGAGGACTGCTCTGCTCTTGATTCCAGTAGTAGAAGAATGTGATGCTAGTGACTTCTGCATTGCTGGTTCTGTCTGCATTCCCCTTTTTCCTTGAACTCCAAAACTGCACCAAATAACCCCAGACTTTTGCCACTGACATCTTGTGGGAGACATCCTCCTCCCATTGTCCTATGGGAGTATTCCCTCTCCCCAAAAGGCTGGTAAATACTGTTCCCACCATTCAGAAGTGATTCTGGAAGCACATGGGCAGTGTCTGGGAGGATCTCTTCCTGGCCCTGCAGTGCTGACTTGTTAACCATAGCATACTAAGTTAAGAGCCCCCTTGAGCAGGCCCACTGCACCATCTGCCTAGGACCAGAGAAACACTCCATGGTCAGGGCACCTTTTGCCTCTAGGCATGACTTGGTTGGTGGTCCTGTGTTAGTCTGGGCAAGGACCCACATACTCGGGTATGCTGGACCTAAACTGCTTGAATATGTTGTCTAAATTTTGGAACAACTTCAAATGAATTGAAGAAAATACAGTTCAGCTATGGACATTCTTGTACATTAAATTATTTGACTATTGAGTTGTTTGTTTTATGCCATCAACTATTGTTTGTTCCATTTACAAATGTTCTGCTGAAGCTGGAAAATGAACAACTGTAAATCTGGGAAATGGGCAAGGTGGCAACTGAAGATTTTGGTGTCCAGGAAGTCAAGGGAAGTGATTTTAAGATGAGTCTTTTGGTACTGGAGAGAGGATGTGCTTACTCTTTCCTTGTCATTTTTGGAAAGAGGTGAATGTAACATGTCATTTTGGGGTTGTGGGGAACAGGGAGTTTAATTCCTAGTTCTCCATGTTCCTCTCAAATAACTTGTGATAGCAAACAGTCAGCCATGTCACTAGTGCTTCTACAGGAATGGAGGTTGATCTGGCAATATAGAAGGCATGACTTAAGAGTAAGGATGTCTTTGGTCTACTCCAAATCTGGAACACTCTTCCTGGGTGGCCTGAGTGATAAGTCATTCAAGGCTTGATTTTTTTGAAAACTGCAAGAAGTTATGTTCTTAAATCACACATATGGTTACAGCAATCAAGTTTCTGCACACAAATGGCCAGTTCCATCATTGCTGTCTATTTACATATGCAAATATCTCATTTGTGCTTGCAATAACAGCTTGTTTCCATGCAATTATGCGCACACACAGTTTTGAAACCCAGACCCTTTAAAACAAAATCTCTCTGCATCCCACCCCCCACCTCAGTTTCTCATTAAAATATAGACATACTACCCTGCTACCTTACAGGGATGTCATGAGGCTTAATTCATTAATATTTGTACATTATCTTTAGATGTTCAAGGGAAAGTGCTGTCAGACACGCACAGAGTGTTGTTATGACATATCCCAAGTAAAAGTAGCACTATCTGAGTATGTGATGTACTTGAAAAGGCTGTTACTGTTATAATGCCATCAGCCAGGATAGCTGTGAAAAATTTGTTTTTATATCTCTGCCTTTAATTTCATCATGATTTTTTTTTTTTAAATTCCCAGAAAGTGTTACAGCTGCTCCAGCATTAGCAGCCTTGAAATAGAAATGTTATTTAGCAAGATACAGCTGCAAAAGGGTTGCGGGGGGGGGGGAAGATCTGACTTGATTAATCCACCAAGATGGTTATTCGTGTTTTAAATTCATGTTGTTTAACTCAAATATGTTTGCCTCCCAGCCATTTTTAGTAACGTTTTCCTAAAACGGCAACAATTTTCAAGATCTACATAAAAAATGAACACTGCCCAAGCAGCTCAACACCTCCTGCTGTTTGTTGGCTCCTGCTTGTTTCAGTGTCACAAGCTAAGCTTTTTGAGATTGATCCCCTGGGGCTCTTTATCCAGTATTCTGTATATAAGTACTCCCAGCCTTAGGTTCTTCTACCATCTTTGATCATTTCATTGTGACGTTGGCCCTTGCCATGAACCAGGAACTTCATACCAACATTAGTACAGTGTAGAAGAAAATACAGTGTAGTTGAGCATATGAAGGTATATAAACCTTGGGAGAGCAATAAAAATAATTCAGAAGTTCAGCTCCAACTCTGCCGTTAGAGAGAGTATATTCCTGCTCCCTGTTCCTTTATGGTATTGGAAAGACATTGCTGCATCGTGGACCTGAAAGCCTGAGTTCTGTGGCCAGTCTCCATGTCTGAATTCATGCATCCCACTCATATTGATTTCAACTGGTCCTCAGATAAGGACAAAGCAGCCATTCCAAACACTGTTCATGGAGAAGGAGCCCTCAGGAGATATTTTTGAACAGACTTAAAACATGGCTCTGTTCTTAGCAGTCTTAAGGACTATTTCACAGCTGGCTTTCTTAGTAGACTGAAATCAAGGTATTTAGAACTAGATCATCCATGGGTGGGGGACCAGAGGAGCTTAAGAGAAGACCTTTTTAATGGCAGAATCCTACACCAAACTCTTTTTTGACCCAGCTGTATCGCACAGGGCATCTCTTTTCATGTTGTCCATAATCCCAGGAAAACAAAGGGACCATGACTCCTTCAAGGTTTGTCAGGGATGTGCCTGGAATTTCTAATATTGGGTCTCTAAGAGAGTCTTTCAGGCCTCTCGACAAACTGCAACCTCTATGGGATTTCCTCAAGCATACTGGAGTGTTTATGGATTTGAGAACTGTATACTTTCCTGCTCTGTGGGGCTATCTAATTTATAGGAAACTTGGGAAACAGGAAATTCATGGAGTTTCCTGGTCCTGTCACAGGCTTTTCCTGCTTATGGCATAATCTAACCCTTATGATCCAGGGAGAGATCCATCTTTTGGTCAATCTATTATTACGTGGCACTTAAAAGCTATTTGAGTCCATTGACTTAGCTAGCACAAGTTATCTGACATATCCACCCGTGTGGGCTTTCCTCCATTGCATACTTCCAGAAACTCAGCTCCTTTGTATTTTATTTTTGCTGTAAAATTACTGTCTAAGGTTATCTCATCCTGTCGCATTTCTTTTTTCCCCTCACCCTCGCGTTGTTTCAACTTTTTCAACATTTTATTTAGCAGCTGCAATTTCTCTTGGTGCTAATTTATTCCTTGAAATGCTTCCTAAATCCTTTTAGTTTGCTTTTTTTTTTGTGCTCATGACATTCATGTACCCTAGTTCAAGTAGGCTCCAGCAGCTTTTCCCCCTCTTAAAAGGCTGTATATTATACCTTAATAAGGTCTTAATCTCCTGTTTTTATAAAGAATGCAGATTTGGTTTACTTAACCTTTCTAAAAATTGCTTGAATTTCTCAGTCGTTTTTGTTACCCTGTAGTACTTTATTTCCTAATATCTTTTTTTATAAGGTGACCAGAATTGTATATAGCTCTTCCAAATGTGACCTCACATGTACTTAACTAATACGATAATAATTTCCTGTGACTTATATTTGATACCTTAATATTAATGTTTCCCAGGTTTTTGCAGTGCATGGCCACTGAGGTTACATTCCTTTTCCCTGTTTGTTTTCCTCAGTTGGAGCTCTTACATACCGGCCTATGTTCCCCTGCTGTGAACCACATAAGCCAACTGCCTCTTCATACTAGCATGGGCTGTATGCTCTGAATCACATTTTACCTTCACTCTTTTGTGTTGACTAGTTAGTGACCCCTCAGACATGCACCACTTGGCCATCTCTACATGAGACACAGACTGCACAGTAGTAATGCATGTTCATTTAGTACTTGCATACAGAAATACTAAATAACTGCACAGCAGCATCCCTCCATAGCTTTCTGCTGATGCTGACAGCACAGTAGCTCATTACTACTGTGAGGTAGCATCGCGTCATGGTTCATGCCCTCTGACACTACCGAGCAGTAGTAGAGAGCTACTGCGCAGTAAGCATCTTGTGTAGATCCAGCCTGTGTTATGTTGTGTGAAGCTGTTAGTTTTTGTAGATCAAAATTAATATCAAGGCGTTAAAAGGAGGAGTCCCACATACAGTCTCTGGACTAAAGTTTCTTGTATAACATGTTGGTTCAACCAACAGCATGAATTAAAATTTCTATGGGCTTCGTTACTGCCCACCCTTTGCTCTTGGGGAGTAGCTGGAGTTGCTATCTGTTAGTAACTGTTTCAAGAGTTGTAGATCTGATCCAACTTCCAGAGTTGTGGAGCTGAATCAGGCCCCTACAGCATGTGTACACAAGATATTTTACTGTGCAGTAGAGAGAAATTACTGTGTAGTAAGTGTCTGTGTCTACATGTGCAAACCCTTACTGAACAGTAATTTGCTCTTCTTGGCAGTTAAATTTGCTACCTGCAAATGCAAGTAGCAAATTAACTGCTGAGTAATTACTGCCCAGTAAGGCACATGTCAACAGATGATCAGGAACAAATTTTGCTCTCTCAGCTGGGCAGCAGGGGGTGAGACATTTGCTTCCTGCCCCAGAAGCTGTCTGCTGCTGGGGTGGGCTCTGCTACCAGAGCCTAGGTGGTGACAATGTCCCTCTGCCCTGGCAGCAGGGAGTTCCCAGCCCCTATTCCAGAATATCAGAGCAGGAACAGGGAGCTCCCTGCACAAGGAGAGTTCCCCACCCAGCCAAGAGCTGGCTTGGACCTTCCCCAGATTGGGTCAGTTCCTGGCCTGCCCTGGGCTGCATAGGGAAGCTTGCACATATAACAGCTTGGAGCTGGCTGGTAACTATCCCATTTCAGGCAATTCCCAGCCAGTTCTGGGCTGCATATGCAGACTTCCCCATGCCGCTCAGGGTTGGCTGGGGACTGTCCCAGTCAGGGGCAGGTCCCTGGCCCACAGATTTTTCCCAGCCCTGTGCCCCAATTGGGCAATCGAGGCATCGGGCTGGAAAAGAGCTGTGTAGGAGGGGCAGGTCCCATCCCCCTGTTCCAATCTGCCATGGGCTCACTGCTAGCTACCCCAGTGGCAGATCAGGGCAGGGGGCTGGGATCTGCCCTTCCCCTGCAGCTGTTTCCAAGCCCCTGCCCCTGATCAGGGAGCCAGGGCCAGGAGATCTCTGCTGCTGGAGCAGAGGGACATTGTCCCCACCCGGACTCCAGCACTGGATCCCACCCCAGCAGCAGGCAATTTCCAGGGCAGGGAGCAATCTCAGCCCCTGCCAGGAGATGGCCATCTCGTGCTCACTGCCACACCCTGGGCTAGCACAGGGGGAGCCTAGAGCTCCCCCGGCGGCTGCAGGAGGGGGCATTGCAGGGCCAGAAGTTGGGTGGGAGCAGAAAGCTGCCAGAAGCAGGAAATCTGTTCCCAAATGGGCACATATGTAGACACCTGTCCAGAGTAATTTACTCTGTAGTAAACCCATTCAGCAGCATTTGCTTGTGTTGACATGCCATTACAGAAGGAACTTTCTATGAAGTTAATGGTCCTTCCCAGTAAGGAAAATGAATTGTATATTAGTACAGTTCGTCTATTGATCTCGAAAGTATTCTCAAGTGTTATGTTTTCCATAATCATTATGGGGAATCCCTGTAAATTCACTATGGGTGAACATACATGCCTCCAATGGCAGAAATTGGGTCTTTAGCTGGAAAATGTATTGGATTTCCACCCCCCGCCAGATTTCTTCTGTGTTCCTCAGAGCCTCAAAAGTGGTGCTTTAAAAATATACAAGCAAAATCTACATGCCGCTAATATTCATTTTCACAACCTTTAAAATTCAAAACCAGGTGTGTTGCTAGCATCACAGTACTTGCAGGTGAATTTCAAACACAGATGAAGGGGATTCTATTCATCTTTAATAGACATAATGCACATATTTAACTAGACTCAAGATTTCAGCCTCTAAGTCAGTGGTTCTCAACCTTTTCAGAGGCACAGCATCCCTTCATCACTTTTTTGAGCCTGGCAGCATCTTTGACTGAGAACCACTGTTGCTGCTGCCTCAACTTATCTTGGTGCTTCTCAACTTGGTACTGCTACATCCAAGTAAAACGCCCCCACATGCCTGCTGTACAGCTAGCCTTGGTAGGGGTATGGAACCTGCACATGCTCCTCTTACATTAGGGCTCTCTGACCCTAAAGCAGATAAAGCTGGCTTGGACCGTTGTCCTTCCCAGTCTGCCCCTCAGTCTGGTGGTTGAGAACCAGTTCTCTAACTGCTATTAATCTAAAAAGAAACAACTTCTCTGGGCATCTACTGTGCCTTTCTGGCTCTTTTACCCATATCCAAATACTAAGTACACAACAGTATGTGTACATGCAATTCTCACAGTCCCACTATATTCTTATAATTGCCCCCTTAGAGTAAAACACTATTATAGGTATGCCACCTGCTTTATAAAGAGCATGGTGGCGGGCTGGATGGCTCAAGATCTGTACTGGTTCTGTTCTTGTACAGTGCATGTAATAGCACTTCAACAGGTCATGAGTCTGCAGCACATATTCAGGTGAAAATGTGATCACAAGGGGTGTGATCACAGCTCTGGGCCCACAATCACTTCATCCTGAAGTGCAGTTGTTATATAATTATCCAGGGAGATGTAGGTGGCAGGGTAAGGATATAATGCAATGGACACTGAAGAGAGTTTAACAGTGAGCCAGGACCTATTCAGACAAAGACTTCCTGGCTAATGAGTTTTATTGGAATATGCTGTTAATATTATATTGGAATGATTAATCCAGACTACTCTAATGTATGAGTAGCAAAATAGGATGTGAATAAACATACTTCCTGCTCTGTAAGGGATACTCCTATTTATGTACTTATGTGACTTCTATCACCATGGTGTCTACGCAGCTAGCACTTCACGGTCATTAATGGATTTTTCCTCACAGGAGAAGTATTATCCCCAGATATTAACAAATGGGAAACTGAGGAACTGGATAGATTAATTGAATTGTGGTCCACAGTCACACAGGAAATATAGGCTTGAGGGAGGTTTTGACCCTTAATCTCATGAGACCCAGTCAAGACAAAAGTGAACTCATTCAGTTCACACTTCATGAACTCCTAGAACAATTTTTTTTTTTTTTGGTGGGGGGAGAGATTTGCACAGCCAGTTTGAGTTTGTGAACCTTCTGGTGAACTTCATGTTGTTATGTTTTATTCAAAGATTATTCCATTTATATATAAGTACATTTTTTCCTCTGTATTTAATGGAATAGGAGAATATATTTCTAAAGCACGGCTTGTGCTCATGGATGCCCTGTATATTGTGCTAAATCCTCAGCTGGTGGGGGAGCCATGTGGATTTATACCCATTGAGAATGTTCTTTGAAAATCACAGTGTGTGTGTGTGTGTGTGTGTGTGTGTGTGTGTGTGTGTGTAATACACACACTCTTCAGTAGGATTTCTTTTTTTAACCCCTCTGTAACAAGACCAAGTCCCAGGGGCAGCTGTGATGCCCGCTGGTGACGTCACGACTCCTGCCTGGTTCCGGCTCTCCAGGTACCCTCCCTTCTGCTCCCTTTCCTGCTGTGCCTTGCATTTAATATTTTATTGGTAAAAAGGAAGGCTGCCCTCATGATCCCAGAGTGAACCTTTTTTCTCCTCCTCATCTGTGGGTTCCTCCCAAATCCCAATGATCCCTATCCTGGCCTCAAGTATCAGGATGATCCCCATCCTGGCCCATCCATGCTCTATCACACAAATTGTCTTAAGGGCTGATTTTGTGGCTCTGACCTCTCCTACAGACATGCTCATGCCTCACAGATGTTACTGGTTGTGGGACACTTTGCCTCCTAGCCACTATCAGGCCACCTCAGGCTTCTGCACCTTTACTGGGGCTCTGGCCTTCCCAGCTTCCACCCGTCTGCTCTCACTGGTCCTCCTTGCCTAGGCCCACTGCACCAGACCTGGCTTCTGGGCTCTAGCTCAAATCTTGCTCTCTTGGACCCTTTTTTCACCCTCTTAGACTTCACCCCTCTTTGTCTTTGGGGCCCCCCTGGTCCTGATCTAACACCTTTGGGGCTCTGGCTTGAGCCCTCCTGGCTTCAGGCCTTGTCCAACTCATCCTCATGGGCTGTGGGCCACTGGTTCTACCCTCTTGGGATCTGGGCCCTGTCCCTTCTGGCTTCAGGTTGCTTCTGTCACTAGGATTTTGTCCTTTGGGCTGAAGCCTGCCTGCATCATAAACCCAGTCCCTGGAAGGACTCAAACCACTACATGGCAGTCTGGTACTGTGTGAACTCCCTCCCCTAGTAGTCTCTTTTGGTCCCCCTGTATAAACCACCAACCCAAAATATAAGCCCCCTGCCTTAATAAAACTTGAAGCCCACTAACTATATAACAAAATCCTTCTTATCCTGGGTCCCAGCTCCCTGAAAACTCTCTGCCTCTTCCTTTCAGTCCCCAAGTATAGCAGGATCTCGGGCATTAGCTCAGCCATAGCTATCTTACTGTGGAGCTTTACCCACTATGGCTTGCAGGGACAGACTGCCTGCACGGGCTGAGGCTTTAAGCCTGTTTGTCTCCCAGGCCCTGCCCCTTCCAGTCAGGTCATTCTCCAGCTACCCACAGGGGTTTACAATTAGATCCTGATGGCTAGCTCCTAGGCAGCTTGCAACTGCTGCTGTGACTGTTTCGGCCGTGCCCTTGCTACCCAAGCAGGACTTTGCCCTGTTGTCCTATTACAGAACAGCTAGCACTGCAAATTGGTACCTGTAGCCTCTGGTCCCTGGCCGCCTTTTCTCCTGCAGCCAGCTCATCAAGGGCAGAGTTTCCTTCCACCTAGGGAACTCCCTGCTACTGCTTGCCCCTTAAAGTAATGGGAGGCAAGTAACGGGGACCCTCTGGCTCCCTGTTACACCCTACTTCTTTTTCTCCTCCACTCTGGTTTGTCTCATGCTATATGTGTTGCTCACTCTTCCCAGCCTTTGCAGCTTTATTCATGTTATCCTTTCACTGCAGTTTTGGCCAGATCCTCAGCTGGTATAAATCTGTGTGTCATTCAATTGATTTTATTTCAGTTTATTTGTAAGAGTTGTAAAATTCAACTGACTTCGGTTCAGTGAAGCTGTGCCAGCTTACCACAGCTGAGGATCTGGCCTGGTCTCTCCACACTGTTTTTCACTGTCTGTCTGTCTTTCCATTTAGCAGATATTTGAACGTTCCAACCTAATGATGTTCACTATAAAAGTGCTCTACCATATCCCAGCAAATCACTAATAGATGCTGTGAGCGAGTGTCCCTGATACAGCAAAGCACAGCCCTCACCAAACCATCTTGGCCCATTCCAGTTCTGTCACCGACCAGTGTGTTTCAAAATTCGCATGTCCCCTTTCACCTGGCGTTCACCTCCTTTGGCTTTTCATGTGGATGATTTTGTGCAATTTCTTGGCTTTTTATGTTACTACCCTTATTTGAGTCTTAAAATAGCTTTTTTAATTAAGTTCTGGTTTTAGGAGAAAATTAAAGAAATATTATCTTTTTCAACTCGTTCAGTTTTTTTAAAGGTCTAATAAGTATCTATTTCAAAATTAAACACAATATTTCACCTTTGACTATTGGGTTAATTAAATATTTAATCAAATTCCACGTCCAGATTTACAGTTATGGGTGCTGGTGGATGTGAATCACACATATAATACTATGTCCGTGGGACGATGTTTTACTGGTAGCTGTGGGGGCTCTGCCAGGTAAGGACAACTTCAGATTCACACCAGGCTACCACAGTACCTTACTGTAAAGACTGCCTGGAGGTTGTGCTTAAATTCACATATTTCCCAGTTAGCCTGGGTTCCCCCTACTCATGGCTAGCCCCGTGCAGTTTTCAGGCTGCACCATCTCAGAAGAGAAGAGGTTGTGGACAGCCTGTGCCCCAATATCCCCAAGTAAGACTTAAGCTATTATGCAATTGCCTGTGTATACACTACGCAAATACATATCAATCGGGACAAAAATATTTTTAAATGAAATTAAAATAAGTTATAGTAGATGTTTGGTTTTTTTAGCATATGATTTGTTGGGGGAAGGGAGGTTTATGGTTTCAAGATGGCAACCCCCCTCCCTAGAGGAGTACTCCCAGGGCAAGGGGAGAGACTTCCAGTGGCAAAAGTCAGGAGTTAGGGCAGGACTTCTGCTCCCAAGATGGTGACCAGGGGGCAGGGCACCTGTCAAGAGGCGGGGCTACCCTTGCAGTCCTCAACAGCACACAAAAACTCATTGTGGCCCTCCTGAGTTAGTCTATAAGGTAAAAATCTATCCTGCCTTCTGCTGTCTTCTCCAGCCTAACTAATAAATTCCCATGTGTCTGATGATTTACTGAAGTCTTAGACAGGAAAGAAAAAGAAAGATATTGGGTTAATCTCTCATGTTCTACCTTTGATGAAGGTATGCTGTATTTTATCCCATGTTTTCATAATTATTTGCTTCAATTTTTTTTTCTCTAAAGTCCTTTGTACTTTTAGATTTCTAGTTGCGTGAATCACCTGCTGTCTTTTTCTTAAATGTAGATGCTTCAATTTTTGGTTTGGTTAGATGTGTATTCATATTAGATATTTATTCTCTAAATATAATGTTAGCCCTTAAAAGATAAGAATCACTGTGGCATGTTAGAATTACAGCCGTCTCCCAGAGAAAATAATAGAAACAGAATGAGATGGTATTAAATGCTAAATCATGTGGCAGCCCATAAGCTCACCTTTCACCTCTGGGATCCTGGGTTTAATCGAAATGCATCATGGGGGAAAAATATGACCCCTAAACTCAGCCTGGTTGGAGTTCTACAGACCCCAGGCAATTGGCAGCTTCTGCTAGAAAGGGAGGCACAGCTGAAATGAAATGGTAAGCTCTTGCAGGTGTTGCAGCTTGCACAATGCTGCTCTTTATCATGCCTGTAATATCAGTGCCTGTCTGACCTCCACAAGTCTAAATAAGTATTGTGAGCTGAAATTGTGTCTTCCCAGTACAGCCTTTGGAAGGGGTGAGACAAAGTTCTTCCCCCACCGAGTGAGAGTTTAGAGGTATTCTGAGAGCATAGAGCCTTCCTTACCCCTTGGCAGGATGCAGTGTGCACCCACATACACTGACCTGCCTTTGTTTCCCCCATTTGCCTTCCTGTATATTTGGAAAGCTAAATGCCACAGTAGGCTTTTTGCTAGACATTGTCCCGGCACTCAAGGCACAGAAGGAGTGATTTGTGTCAAATTCATGTGCAGAGCACCAGAGGGACAAGCTTTACACATCCTATTCCACCACCCACCACTTCACACCTGCACAACCCGGCCCTTTACTGTTTTTCCAACAGAAAAACTGTAAGATTGTTTTTTATTATGGACAAAGCAGCTCTCCTCCGGCAGCTATTCTAGTGCATGCCCTTCAGGTTAAGGGGGAGAGAATACCAACTGCTTTCACTGGAATGTATTAGCTGGCTCATGGGAACAGCTAGATAGCACATCTTCCCCCCAGACATAGACAGGGATGTTGGTACTCAGAGTAGCAGCAGCAATGATTGCTTCCAACTCGTTGCCCCACAAGGTTCCTCCTCACCGTCCCTTCTGTCCTTTGTCTATAGGGTCTTGCATCAGACAGATCATGAAAAAACGATGTTTTTTCCTCTGCCACTGTGGCTCTGCTTGTCATCTTAGTCTTTTATGCCATCCCTGGGCTAGCACTTGATCATTGCTTGTCCAGTTTGCCAGCTCACCTCATAACCAAGTGACCTGCCCACAATTGTTTCATGTTTTTTATTTTCTAAATCACATTGCTCCCCTGAGCCCATTGCCTACGAGACTTGCTCTCTCTGCTTTAGTTATTCCACGTATCAATCACTCCACAACCACCTTTACTGCTATTAACCTTCTTCCTGTCTTCCAAATCAAAACCCATTTCTCACTTCCATATGTCAACACCAGCAACAAGCATCGATTAAATGTCTTTCATTTTTAAAGCACACAGCCCTGCTACTCTTGCTTATATCTTAATGCCTCCCATATGTTCACCATCACAATCTAAATTCCTCTGTTTGCTTCCTCTGGAAAGTCATTCTTCATTATAATAAGTTGCCCCAAGTAAATTTATTCATCATCTTTTTCTATGACAGCCACGTTCTTCCACTATGGGAAATTAAACACTGTACCATATGGCCAGAGCAGCAAACTTTAGTACTTGCTTGCTCAATTGTTTTAACACATTGCCGCCTTCATACAACATTCTGTTTGCCACTAGTGTGTTGGGCTTCCGCCTGACATATGCATTAGACACGTTAATGGCAAGTAGGAAATTAAGTGAATCTGACAATGTGAGGAAAGAACAGTATGATCCTATTAAGTTCTAAAATTCACTATTTTTGCTATTTTTTCAGGAAAGGGAAAAAAACCCCCTTAAACTAATTCCTCAGAACATGCTACCTCATTAGCCTGCTGTGCTGCCATATGACACCTTTCAAAATCATAATGGTGTGAGAATTCAGAAGGATGGGGACTGCATATACAATTGCCCCTGCTATGTACCACTTGTGTTGCTGCTATTGTTGTTAGCTTACCTTTACATACTGGGCTGTAATTCCTCAAGCTACTCTAGGTCATGTCTAATGACATACATCAGCTGCTGTTAGAAGTTTAACTTTCTCTTCATTTTACTAATAATTCAGCTCTACCAGCGGAACTTCATTGCTACGTTTAACACATTATTTTTAATAATATTGGAGGAATATAATGTTTCCTTGTCTGGAGCTCTTGCTATTTTGACTATTTGTACATACTCATGATATATCTGAGGCTGTTTATATATGCAAACAAATTTTTGGTTGTTGAATTGGATTTCTTCATACACAAGATGCCTTTTTTTTTTCCTTTGCCTGCAGTCTTTTCCTGTGTGCTTCCTTGGACCAAATCCCGCTGCAGTGAAAACAGGTGCAATTTCACTGAAGTCAGTAGAACAGCATCTGTTTACACCAGGGCTGAATTTGGTCACTTCTCTCCACATTTTATTTTGCTCTTTCCCTAATTTTTTTTTCACTTTGGTTATTCAGTTGGGGAAATGCTGGGCCTTATTACATTCACGCGTTTCTGCCGTATTTATACCAGCACTTCTGATTTTACATTGGATTGAGGCCAGTATCAGTCACCCCTTGCTTTATCACTCTCTCACAGTTTGGGTGAGATTCTTGGCCACTCATGCTGGTTTCCATTGAAATAGAAGTCGTGGAGAGGAGCATCAGGTTGATCAGAATGTAAACAATGGTGCGTTCCTGTAAGTCTTTTTCCACAGAGCAGCATAGGTTGCTGCACTGTGGAAAATAGAGGATATAAAGCTGTTACAACCCCCAGCTTCACTCACTGCCTGGCTGTTCTGCTACCAGGTGTAGAGGATCCTGCTTTTAGTTCTGGATATCCTCATCCAGCCCCAGTTGGATATGAATACACTGCATTGGCAGGGTGTGCAGTCATAGTGCTGAGAAAATAAGCTCTATCTACCTGCTCCTACTGCATTCATTTCTGCCCTAGAAATGAGTCAGTATAGATGCCCTGGGAATGTCCCTGCACCTAACTCTCAAATCTTAAGATCAAGTAGCCTTACTCAGCATTTCTAGAGCAGAGCATGCAAGGCAGTGGTAAATAGGCAGGGCTCATTTCCTTGGTGGTGTGACTGAGCACCCTGTTGCTGCAGTATAAACACTGCCCATAGTGCCTGCTAAAATGGTGGCCATCCCACTTCTTTGTGCTCTAACCTCAGACCATATTACTGTTGACCACCAGATGAAATCCACAAGAATGCAGCCGCCTTCACTGGGAACAAAAATCTAAGGGGAGATCATGATATAAATGTGACCAGTGGTTTCTAGCAATGCTATTTTGCACCCTATCAAATACCAGATGTGCATTTTTCCTAAAAGCCAAAGTTTTAAAAATGTGAAATTTTTAAATTTATCCAACCTTCACAAAACTATGTTGATTTTTAACACATAAGCATGACGACAATATTATTTTTACTCATGTATTGGAAAATATATGCAAATTGACATTTTTGCTGTCGCTTCAGTCTTGTCAGATGAAGCCTGAACTTTGTCACAATGTTGTCGTTAAGCAAAAAGTGCTTAGAAGTTCAGTTAAGAAGGAAAGGTGTAATAAAACCATAAAGAGTGTTTCATCTCCAACATGGGATATGAGAGAGAACTGTGAACAATGTGCAATTTAAGAACAAAATTGGTGACCATTCCTGAAAGCTAGAGACTGCTCTTCAAAGCTGTTTATACAAGGTACAGACTTAAGCCTTGATGCTGCAAAGAGTTTCAAGCAGATGCAAACATCTGTTCAGATGGAATCCTGGGGAGTCTACTAGGGTTCTGAACAGGTAAAAGCATCTGTCTGCACGAGGCCCCTAGCAATATTATGGACTCGCATGTAAATCTCCTTTGCCTTCCCTGACCCTTGATCTGGTACCAAGACATGCACAGTAACCTCTATAATATTTCCTATACTTTGAGTTTTCCTTATTTCAACCAGGTAAGTAGTTCCTTACTCCAGCATTATTGTTAGTCCACTGCATCTGCCACTCTAAATGTAACGTGGCCCTAGTAGGGAGAAAATTAGATTTGAGAGCAAATACTTCTCTGACATTTCTGAAACAATGAGGATGTATCGGAGGATAGATTAAGATATCTATACTAAAAATAGTTGTGCAAAAACATTATTTTCATTTGAGTGGTCTCCAGAGGTAAGCAATAAGGCTATTAAAATGTACCAGATGAAACTGCTTTCAAATTGGAAATACACTGCATTTCTGAATAGCTCTTACAACCAAGAAAAATATACTTATGGTCGGGATTATAGCTCATTCCTATAGCTGCAGAATCAGCTGAGATTATCATCTAGGCTTCCAGCTCTGATGGGTGTTTAAAGATGTCAGTTGGAGTGGTGTATGGGAACACATGTTCACTTAGAATTTAAGTTTATTTCACATGGGCCAGTAAACAATCAATCGCATAGTAAAAAATTTCCAGGGTAAAAAAAGATAAAGTGTAGATAAAATAGGACCTGACCTGAATCTTGTAACCAAAACTCAGTGAACCAAATCTTTTTATTATTGGGAGCTGAAAAAGCTTATGTAATTCTTTAGTAATTTTATTCTACTATAGTACCTTTTAAGGTGCAGCCGTTCGTGTCCCTCCACCAGTAGTGTATTGGAGGAAGGCTAATCAGGGCACTGACCCCAGGTGCTGACCTGGGCAGGGGGGGAGAGCACAAAAATAGCTGCAGCTGGGCTGCTGGCTTGGCCACCACCACTGGTGCTGACAGCTCCATCCTTAATGCTGCCTTGTGTGTTGCTGCCACCCAGGGTGCTCAAGTACCCAGTTACACCTTTGCCTTCTACACAGCTGAAACTCTCATCCACGCCCTCAGAACCTCATATTTCAATTACAGCAGCTTCCTTTTCTCTAACCTCTACAAATACAGTTTTATCTTATATATATTATAGACATTCAGAAGGTCACTGCAAAGATCAGTTTCTTAGCCAGTTGCTTTTGAACATGTCACTTCTGTCTTTGCATCTCTTCACTGGCTTTCTCTTTTCCGATGCTTCAGGCAAAAAGTACTTGTCTTCATTTCCAAGGCCATGGCCGATTTATTACTTGCTTTGGAGTTGCTCCCCATGAAAATCTACAGAACTACATCACTGTTCTCCTACAAAACCTCCTTAAAGTTTTTCTTTGCCACAATGCTTACATGACAGTGATTAATCGGGAGATGTGATGAGCCTATTGCCCATCTCACTGATGATCCGTGTTCTCCCATTGTTTCCCTGAATTCCCTGTCTGCCCATATAAGAGAAAAATAAATAGATTGTCAGTCCTTTGAGACAAGAATCATCTTTGCTGTGTTTGGGGCCCTGCTTCGTCACTAGAGCTGCAAGACTGTACAGTAATACAAAGGTTAATTAATTTTGGTTTTAGCAAGTAACAGAAGTTGAAGCAGCAGCATAGTACATGTTCATCTGATCTAGCCAGATTTTTGTCCATTGTGTAAGCTTCTGAATTTCAAGAGTTTGTTTGAACCAGCCCCCAGTAACTCTTAACTCTATTAAAGCTGAACCAGTTTTAGGCTTCATTTTGTCAGTGCCTAGTTGCCAAGTCAAAACTGGTGGGCAGGCTGCTGTATAAATGCTACCAAGAAGTAATCACTGTTTTGAAGAGCCGATATCAATAGATATGTCAAAAACAGCATGGGAGAAAGGAAGTATAATTTATTTCCCTCATTTTACAATGGGGTACCAAAACACTCCCCCAAACAAGAAGGCTGCAGGTGAGGGCAGACATCCTTCTCACTGTGGAAGACTGCACTCAATCCCTTGGGCTCATAAGGTGTAGGATTCTTTTTAAGGCCTATGTTAATTTAAGGGAACCCAAAAATTCATTTTCTTCTATAGGCAATAGTAATGCTTAATGAATACAGGGATCATGTTTGTTAAATGAGATCATGCAGAAATTTAGTGTATAAGCATTTGACTCACAGTCTACTCAGGCTTTGGAAGTGCTGAGTTTATAATGGGTAAGCTAAGAGGCTGAATACAGGTATTAGCATCCTGACATAACCATGCAAAAATGAGATGAGATCATCCCATCTCCCTTGCATAGTCAACCCTTTACGAATAATTTGGGGCCTGATGCAATTCTCATTGACTTTAATGGATTAGCTGGATTCCCTTAGGGTTATAGTAAAGCTCCATTTAGAGGAGGGGGGAAAGAGTCAGATGGAGGTTCTTATTCTTTTATTTAAGCACTACAAATTGCCTTGCAGCAGGGGCTGAATGGCTAACTCTGGGAGTGTCTCTATACTCACATGGCTACTTGAGGGGTCTCTTCAACTGAGTGGGGCTCCAGCCTCCCTATAGAGACATTTTGGAGCAGACAGGTTGAAGATCTATTGCATGTATTGAGCATCTCTTGCGAATATTATTTGTTCCCAGTGCCTAAATGCAGTGCATGGCCATTTGTTTTCCAGCCTCTTGAACTTTGCTGCCAGGGAATAGGAAGAGCTGAGCAGCTGTGGAAGGTACAGGCAGATTCCCTAGTAGTCTCTGAAAGTCCTTGTAGCCTTGGGGCTCTAACAGGCTATGCTAAGATCTATGTCAAGACCTCCGTGATATGGATTCTGCCTGGCCCAAAACTGGACTCTTTTTAGGAAGGAAAAACAAATCAACTTGTCCAGCTAACACAGCAGGGCTCCTCAGAGTTTATCCTCAGGCACAAAACCTCCTACCTCTTTCCTTCTGTGTTTTTTCACTGCTGCCTCCTACTTAGACAAGACATGACATTTAAGATTAAAATTTCAAAATACTCCAATGTTTCATCGCACTTTAGCTAGTCGTTCCAGGCTTCCCAAGATATCTGGCAAGGGCATTCCTGTGGGATTCTGGGAATACACCAAGAGGCCCCTCTCTGCAAGGAAGAATGCATGACTGAATTGCAGCCAGGGAATGAGAAGGGAAAACAGCCACTGTTGGCTGCTACATTGGAATTGGAATAGCAAAGCTCCAGATCTCACAGCATGTGCACGCACTCTCTCACTCTCCCTCCCCATCTCCACTCCCCCGGATACCCAGAGTTTGTACAGCAGAAACCAAGCTCCTTCTTTTTGGTGAGCACAGTTTGGGAGGAGGCCAGACATTTTCACGGGCTCTTTCAGACTGTGGTTTACACAGTTTTCCCTCTGAGCATAATTTACATAGGGAGGAAATGAGTCTTGTGAAATAAGTCCTAGTCTGTTTAGTTGCTTTTCAGTTAACATTGTTCATGGCTTTGGAGTGGTGGGTAGAGGTAAGATTGGCATTTATAAAAAGCAACATTTCTTAGGTACCCCATCCAGACAAAGCAATTACAATGCATTTTGTACATTCAAATCTCCTATACTCTTTTTCCACCCAGGAATCTATTCTTTTTTTTCTCTTTTTTATTATACCATATGTATAGCTGGAGGTTATATTGGAGACCATAAATCTCATGTGAGCCACAAAACATTAAGCCACCATTATCCTTATAATTTCATTATCTCAGTTTCTGCCCTAAAACATTTAAAACTAATTGAACACCCGAGGTTTTCCTGTGAAGTTTATTTCCCAGACATTATTGAAGTACTGTTGATAAAGCCAAAATGTATAAAGTCAGCACTTCCTAAAATGGTCTGATTTATTAAAGAGAAATGTTTTTATGAATAGGATTGTAAAGCCAAATTGTTCTTATCTTTGAACATTTCCAGGCTGTGTATTTTTAGTTGGGTTTCCAAGAATAAATATTGAACTTCCGTGAACCCGATCCAATTTTTTTCTACATAATATCACTTTAAGATGCTTGCCTGTTCATTCATTTTATCTAAGTTTTTACATTGTCTCTTGGTATTTTCTTTGTCTTGATTCAAACTATTTGACCTTTCATGTTCTTGTTGTCATAGGCTGTCTGTGATACTTCATCTATGCTGCTAATGGCTACCAAATGTTCTCATAGAGGCTAGTATTTTTCAGTAAAATGAAATATATTTTTGGGAAAAAACTGGCTTATATAATACAGGAGGTTAGGCTAGATGATCATTATCATCTCTTTTGGCCTGAAAATCAATGAAAATGCACCCCTAGTAAATGTGTTGAATTTCACATAGCCATGGGTAGCTCTTATCAAGAGAGTGTTACTGCTTTTGATTTCCCCTTTACTCCACCCTGCCTAATGGAATTTCAGAAATGTTTGATCCAGCTGCAAAATTTGGATCAGGATTTAATTGCATAACAATAGTTGTTATAGTTTGCTGTATACACAGGGGCTGCTATATTTGCCAGGGTGGAGAATACCAGCCTAAAACACTGTTTGTGTGGTGATAAAGAAAATAGAAGAAAGAATATTGAAAATCAAGGTTCCATGAGACGGATAAAACTCTGTGCGTGTGTGTTTGTGTGTGTGTGCGCGGATACCCGTTACAGCAGCCTTGAAGGTAATGACAGCTGGAATTGCAGCAAGAGGGAGGACTTTTCTTCCATGAAAGGTGCTGTATCCAAGAAAAATAATAACAGACTCTGTATCTAAATTTCCAACAGCTCCCAAATTCAAGAAGAAATTTGAATCTGTTGCTTTGTTTCCCATCCTTATTTGGCAAAGTCTGAGTATTGATACATTCCTATATAATGACTGGAAATAGTATAAACTAACTGGAGATTTTTAGCCACCATCTGCCTGGTTTACCCTCATGAATAGTTTCACTGAATCCTTTGGAATTAGCTTTGCGTGGGACACGCAGGCAGGATTTGGTCTGTTAGATCATGTTGAATCACTGAGTTGGCCATTACAATGACCATCATATGATGATAGCAATGTGTAATATAAATTTCATATTAAGAAAACCAGAACAAAATTGGGCAAAGAGGAATGAATGAGCCTTTTCCATTTTGAAATAAATAGCTAATAGTTACTATGGCAACTACTAACAGTACAGCATTTTGGCCTTTTTTATTATAAACTGAAAAATAAAATTTTCTTTTTTCAATGATGAGGCATTAAGGAATGTCAGCCTGTGGTTTTGGATGAAGTAATTCTTCCTAGTGCAACAACTCATCTATGATGTGGTGTCTGAAGGGTGTGGCTGTGCACAAAATGGATTTTGGAGCAATGCTATTTTTTGGTGGACAGCTGACAGTTTCAAAGCTACCACCTCCATTGGAATTAACTCTTGCTTTCATTGGCAGGGCTCATTAGCAAATGGACATGGAAAATGACTTACTCTGGTGCTTCTAAAACTGATCCCTCTAGTTCAATTTCAGGCACAATGGAGGGGTTGTCTAGCACATATCAGTCTCTAGGGCTGTCAATCTGGCACCATTCCTCACTATTAAACTCACTAATGGCTATCTCACTCCCATTTAAAATCCTCAATTGTTTCTTTTAGTCTTTACACTCAGTAAACGCAAGTCTCACTGCTCTTTGCAAGCTCAGGATCACCTCCCCTGCTTTTCTAGCCAATTTACTTGTTCTAAAACTGTTAAACAAATACTTCAAGTACTTTCCCATCCCTTGTTTTGGCCACTCCCTTGCTCTAGATCAGTTGGTACCATATGGCACTTTCAGCATGCAAAAGCAGGTGTCTAAGCCACTTAGTGCTAATGTAAAGAAATGAATATGACTGAGGGAGGGTTAGGCAAAATGGCAAAGGAATGGAAGAACTCAACTGTTTTCCTTCATCTTTGGTGTTTTATTCTGTGATTAGGAATGGTGGCACTGAGCTGGGACACGGGAAATAAAAGCAACTGTAAATTAAATTTTAGGTCAGTCAGGCCATCTGGAAGCACAGTGCAAGGAAGCACAGTCTAACAGAGTCCCTCTAAGGCAGTTATCCCAGTGATCACCAAGGGCCAGATCTTTAGGTGCATCTCTATTAAAACAGTACATCTCCACCAAAAATCTACAGCACTTCACTGATTTACATCAGCTGAGAATCTGCTTTTGCATTTTAGTCTGTTCCAATTATAACCCCTTGCACCACGTTAAACTGCTCCTTAGATTTTACTTAGTTGGGCACTCTGCTACTTTGATCCCAGCACTCTTGAAAAACAGCCCCAACATTGTTAAATATGCGCTTTCCTTAGTCATCATTTGGCCAAACTTTTCATCCTGAGGTCTTTTAATCTCGCCTCGTAAATCAATCTCTCCAGCCCATTAATCAGTTTTGTTGCTGTTCTTTGAATTCCCTCCAGTTTGCTGACATCTGTCTGGTATTGAGGTGCCCAGAACAGAATGCAGTATTTTGGCTGCTCTTCTCATCAGTACCCTATAGAGAGAGACAATTACTTCTTTGGAATGTGATAGGGCGACTCTCTATGTGGAAAATATGAGTATAACCAGACAAAAGAGAGAATAATGGGGAAACTAACCATTTCCAATGAGGGCATACTGTGGTGAGCTCAAAGGAAGTCTTAGCTTTATTAATCACTTGTTTTATGTTAGAAAAATATTGTACATGTATGATACCATATTATATACAAACCTAATAAAATGCTTAAAGAAGAGTTTGACCAGCAATCAATATAGAAATATTATACTCAGGAGGAATCTCTATTTTTAGTAGAGAAATGGTCAATTAGGGCCCAATTCTATTTTATAGGCTGGAAATCTGTTGTTATGCATTTGCAACAGATGTCTATGCATGGTATTTGTGCTGGAAATATTATTTTGAGATGTGTGACCAGGGCTTAGAAGCTAACAAAGAAACCAAAGAACCTACTTTACTTTTACAATATACTCAAGTACATGCAGATCAGCTGGTACTTTTTGCAGAGGCAACTGACAAAACTTGTAGTCTTGTGTAATCTCCCTAATCAGTGGCAGTGCCAAACGTTAAGAAGCTGTCTCAGATAAGGGATAAAAATAATATTCAGCTAACAGAAACAATTTTATTTTTTTCATCAATTCTCACACTGACTGTAAGCTCACTATAGGACCTTACTGTACCGTTCTATAGAGAGTGACAAAAATGACTTCTCTGACATAAATTATAATATCACCAGGGCAGAGGTTATATAGGAGGACTGGATCTCTGACCTTATTATGACTGTTTTGCACCATTTTGTTGGTGCAGAGCAGTCTAAACCCTGCCAGATCTGAGATTCCAGGATGGGAAAACGGAAGAGTTTTAGCAGGTCTCTTCTGCCTTACTCTCTTGTGGCTGCCAGCCTAGAGATTACTCCCAGGAAAAAAGGTGTAGCCACAATGATGTCCTTGCTTAGCTGCCAAAAAAACCCACCTTGGTATCATAGGCAATTGGCAAAGCTCAGGGCAGGCCTGAGGCTGTTCAAAATTATGCTGGGGAAGGCTACCCTCCACCTGCCACAGAAAAAGACAGTAAAAAAATGCATGTTAGGGACAAACTTCAATTTGTCACCACCACTCGATGCTTGATATCACAGCTGTATCTGACTAGACCTCTTATGTGTACACCATAATACAGAGGATGGACAGTTGCCTACTGTTTGAGGATCTAGACTACAGATTTTTATAGGGGCTTACCTTTTCAACAATTTTTTTTCTTTTAATCTATCTGTGGGACAGATGATCAGTTCAGGATGGTCTCTTTGAGCATGTGATTTAGTGACCAGTCAGTCAGGTATGTTGGAGGTTAATTGGACAAAACCATTAGTCTGGCCATCCTATCAGTTTTCATGAAAGAGACTCCAGAATCTAGGCCATGCAATAGACCAAAACATATGCCAGAAAGGACAGTATGGTTTTTTTTTCACCTTTCCTTTTGATGATGTAAGTGCTAGTGGTTTAATATCACTCATAGTTAAAGAGGAAACTGGTCAGTAGTCACTGTTTTCAGTGACAGATATTAATTAGTTCTACTTCGACAGCAGTTCTTCAGTAATAGCTTTTCAGTGGCGATTCCTATTTGACTGATTTAAAACAGCTCTTTACCCTCTATTAATGGAAAAATTAAACTAAAATTTTAAATCTTGTTACTCATAATTGAGGTTTGAAAGAATAGGATAGACTTTAGACTTTTAAATTTTAATTATTAGTGTATTTAATTCTCATGAAAGTGAAAAGCTAATTGCCTTGGTTTTGAACTAGAAAAGTATGCACTGTGCAAGTTTTATCTTGTAGGTTAGCCAGTTCACCTCAAGTTTGAATCCTAATAACCCAGTATTTTGAGACGGGACAGCCAGCTTGTAAAGTGTGTTTTATGAGCTACACAAAAGAAGGGTGAGGCTAAGATTCAAAGTCTACCTTTTGGTAAAGGAGCTTTTAACTTAGCTCTGCAGAAAGCAACAATAATGTAATGTAATAACCCATTGCTCAACTACAACTTATTTCTTCTATAGTTGAAACATAATTAAAATCATGAACTTGACTGTAAAGTGAACAATTTTATGTCTGTCTGAGTTTAACTTTATTATTTCTACTAACATTGTATAGTTATTTACATTTCCAGATTTTTTTTTCCTCTTTAGCCTCTATCAAACACATGTCAATTCTTCACATTTTTTATTTCCATTTAGGACTGGTTGCACTTGAGCATGCTAATAACTTCCAGCTTGCAGTACTCAAAATTGATGACCAGGGTATTGGAAAGCTTGCCATAGCTGTTAATAATCCTTTATTTGTCCTGTTTTTGTTACTTCCATCTGTTACCACAGGAAGAACGACTTTGTAATAAACCCTGATTATACCTTTACCACAAAAGAAGAGAAAGGAAATGAGATGTCAGCAAAAACTCTACTTATGGCATGGTTATATTCGGCAATTATTCCTTGCAACTTAAGCAAAGAATTTCATAAAATGTATTTTTAAATGTTTGTGTCTCTGAAGAGTTTGTGATAGTTGCAACTGTTTGTATTCTACCCAGGATGTCTGTCCTTTAGATTATGTTAATTTAAATACAAGTAATTTCTATTGTGTTGGCCTGAGCCTAAAATAAATTTGGACTTAATAGAATCATAGACTAGAAGGACTTGAAGGGACCTGTAAGATCATCGAGTCTGATCCCATGCCATGGGCAGGAAGTGATTGGACTAAAATGAGCACGATGAAGTGCTTGTCCAGCCTCCTCTTGAACACCTCCAGGGATGGCCACTGTACTGCCTCTGCTGGGAGTGTGCTCCAGACTATAGTTACCCATGCAGAAAAAAAGCTTTTCCTTATGTCTAGCCTAATTTTTTCCTCAGCCAGCTTGTGCCCATTGGACCTTGTCCTCCCAAGGGGTGCTTTTCTGAAGAGTTGCTTCCCCATACTTGTAGGCGACTATCAGGGTGCCTCTCAATCTTCTCTTACTCAGGCTGAGCAAACCCAGTTCCCAGAGTCTCTCTTCATAGGGCCTGTCCCCTAGGACCTTGATCATGTGGGTGGCCCTTCTCTGTACCCTTTCAAGCTTATCTACATCCTTCTTGAAGTGCGGTGCCAAGAACTGCACACAGTACCCCTGCTATGGCCTCACCAATGCCGAATACGGGGAAAGAGCAGCTCTCTCAGTCTATTGGCAATGCATCAGCTGATGCATGCCACAGAGTTCTATTTGCCCTGTTGGTGACTTCATTGCACTGTTGCCTCATATTCATCCTCTGGTTGATTATGACCCCCAGGTGCCTTTCAGATGCAGTGTCTGCCAGTGGGCTACCACCCATCATATAGTTGTGGTGAAGGTTCTTCCTACCCAGATGAAGGACCCAGCACTTGTCCCTATTGAAGCTCATCTGATTGCTTTCAACCCATAGGACTAGCCTACTAAGGTCATCCTGGATCCTCAGATGTGTCCACATTTCCTCACAGTTTGGTGTCATCTACAAACTTAATCATTGTGCTCTCCACTCCCTCATCCTGGTTATTGTTAAAGATGTTAAAGAGCATGGGCCCAAGCATTGATCCCTGGGAAACGCTGCTGGAGACAGCCCTCCAAGATGAGGTCATCCCATCAATTACAACTCACTGGGATTGGCCTCTGAGCCAGTTACTAACCTACGTCACTGTTGACTGGTTCAGGCAAATACCCTTCACCTTAATTGAGAGGATTTTGTCGGAAACGGTATCAAAGACCTTGCTGAAGTCTAAGTAGATGATGTCAACCTCATGTCCCATGTCCAGCTGGTTAATTACCTGGTTATAAAAAGACACCATGTTTGTTAGGCATGATCTCCACTTGACAAAGCCATGCTGGTTGTTTCTCAGTACCCCACCAGTTACAAGCTTGTGGTTGATGGCCTCTTTGACAATTGTTTCAAAGATTTTCCCAGGATCAAAGTCAGACTGGCCAGTTTATAGTTTTCAGGGTCATCCCTCTTCCCTTTTTTAAAGACAGGCACCATGTTAGCCTTCTTCCAGTCATTTGGGACCACTCATGAGTTCCAAGACTCTTTGAACAGCTGCACTCTGAGTTTGGCCAGTTCTCTCAGAACTCTTGGATGCGGGTCATCTGGCCCAGCAGACTTGAAAATGTCCAAATGGTCTAAGAGTACCTTCACCTGTTTGGAACTGATTTTATGTGGATTGCTGTTATCGCCATATTCTCTGGGCCTCTGGACAGGTGACGAGTTCCCATCTAGTTTCAAGAATACTGATGTGAAGTAAGTATTTAGGAGCTCTGGCTTTCCTTGTGGATCAGTTGTGGGCTTCCCCTCCATATTCAGTAGGGGTCCCACAGTGGAACTTGATTTTTCTTTTTTCTTCTTCCCTATGTACCTATTGAAGGACTTTTTGTTTTCTTTTATTTTAGATGCCAGCTTTATCTCCATGCATGCCTTGGCTTTCCTTGTCTCATACCTGCAGACCCTGGCCATATGAGTACACATCTCTGGATGTTGAGCCATTTTTCCATTCCATGCACAATTATTTTTTCTTTTTGAGAAGTTTCCTAATATCCCTGCTCAGTCAAGTGGGTCTCTTGGTCCCTTTCCCCCTTTTTGACTGCGTGGGGATGGCCTCCTTTTGAGCAGTGAGAATTCCCTCCTTAAAGAAGCACCACCATTCTTGAACTCGCAAATCATCTAGTCACTGGTTGCAGAGGGCCTTTCTAACTAGACTCCTGAGTTTACCAAAGAGTGCCCTTCTGAAGTCTAGAACTTCTGTTCTGTTGGCAGAATTCCCAGCCTTTTGGTGGGTGGCAAATCTTATCAGATCAGGATCACTGTTGCCCAGAGTACCTCCAGTCTTCAAGTCACCTACCATGTCTTCCCCTTTGGTCAGCATCAAGTTCAGAGTTGCTTTACCCCTAGTTGGTCCCTCCACAGCTGGAGTCAAGACTTGATCAAATACCCTCTGATTTGTTATATCTTTTTGATTGGTCTGTTTGCTTTCATTAAAAAAAATACTTAAAAGGCTTATTTAGGACCGTTGTATGTCTTTACTTATCTGGAATGTCCTAAATTTGGGAGACCAGCTATCCTGGCAGGATTTTGGAAAAGAATATTTGTCCCATTTTCAGTAAAATCAGCCTGATGGACATCTAGGTCTTATTCCCCTTGACTACTCTTCACATTCATATATCTTCCCTTAGTCCCCAGATGTAACCCATTCCTCCTCTTTCTGTTTTGCAATTCACATATCTGTAGTAATGTATACATGACTAAAATCTTAGACTTTAGTGACAGTGAGGCACAGATTGTTGAGAGATTTCTGACCAGCTCAAAAGACACTAAGCAAGCCAGATTGAGTGCAACAGCTGCTGGATTTTGAGGCTCTTTGCAGTGTGGGAGAAAAATATGAGATCAGAGAGGGTAGTCCATCAGAGTGTAGTATTCTTGGGGAGATTATTTAGTGGCTCAGCTGCAACAGAGTGTAGCTTAGCCAAGGCACAGACATTTTTCCCACAAGGTTGTTTGGACATTCTCTGGGCTGGGTTTGAAACTCCAAAGCTAAAAATCTGTGCTGTATCATACTATGACTGCAACAGTAGGAGATGTCCCCAAAGGCTTAGTGTAGTCATAGCTTCATGCTTGGAATGAATAGAGGTGTACAAAATGGGCTGTATTCGATTCAGATTCAGCCCAAATTGGGGACAATTCATTGATTTGGATGACTGTCCCCGATTTGATTCGGCTGAATCTGAAGATTCGATGCTGATTCAGAGAATCAGCAATTTGGCCATACACACAGCTTTTAAATGTATTTTTTACATACTTCAATATACCAGGCATAGCTCATGAACACTGCAGTGGTGGGGCAAATGGAGCATCCCACAGAAGTGTGGCCCCCCCCCTCCCCTTTTGCTCAGTGGTGAACCTGGAAGTGGACCAGAAGTACTTTCAGTCCACTTCCAGGTCTGGCAGGGAGCACTGGGGGGGGGGGAGGCTGTGCCCTGTGCCACCCCCCAGCTCAGAAATTGGCCACAGGGGGACCCCAGGATGCCCCACCCCAGACCCAGGAAGCACCAGTCACTGAGCCAGGGGGACCCAGAAGTGGACTGGAAGTGCTTCTGGTCCACTTCCAAGTCTGCTGCTGAGCACACTGGGGAGGACCCTGTGCTCCATGGGACACTCCATCTGCCCCAGTATCTCAGCATTCATGAGCCTCCTGGTACCTTAAGGTATGTAGAAAAAACATTTAAAGTTGTGTCTATGTCAGAATCCCCAAACCTTTCCAAAATCGATCCAGAGGGTCCCAATTCGATTCAGAGAGATTAAAGGGTCTCTTAATTCAATTTGGAGATTCAGCCACTGAATCGGGCCAAATCTCTGCTGAATTGGATCAGGGACCAAAGCTTCGCACAGCCAAATGAGCAGGCTATGAAAGTCAGAACCTCCGTCCTGAGACCCTTACTACACGTTACCTATATTACATAATTAACCGGTTAATAGTGCAATAAATTTAAACTAGTCACACATGCAAAATGATTATTGCACAATAAAAATGACTACCAACTATAAAAAGAGACAACCAGCTATAAAGTTAGCATTTAAAAATGTGTAACAACTCTGTAGCTGGTTTCTATCCTGCTTTAATTTGAATGTGTAGCAGAGCCCTGAGTTCTTCCCAGGTCAGTACAACATGGGCTCTGGGCTCACAAAATTGAAACTTTCACTCCAGGAAGTAAATGGCTATCTTGACTATAAGGCAATTCTATGAATTTACTCCAGTAAGTATGGCCGATTCTGATACCTACTTGCTGCTCTTCTCCAACTCTCTTTTCTGCTGGAGTAGCATTCAGCTATTACTATCAACCCCTCCCCAATCATAATTTAGTCATACCCAAGAAGTCTGACATTTCCACGTACGTAAATATAAGGCAGGTGTTATATTAACTTGAATTATCTCCTAGAATTGTCACTTACAGAACCTGAAGCATTAAAAATGAAAGAAAAAAGCCCAATATATTTTAACATACACCAAAACAAAAAAAATGGAAATTGCTGGCACTGTCCTCCAAATACATTTAAAAAACAATTTTCCATTGACATTATGAATGGGTGCAGTACAGAGTATATTGCTGAATCAGAATTTACCCAACAAGCTAGTTAAAAGACTACAGTCAACTCGCATAACTCATAACTGAAGCCTGACCTGATGCCAAATTGAATGCATTAAGAAACTGGTGGTGGGTTAGAGCTACATGCTTGTCTATGGAAAGAGCCATTTCTCAAAACACTGATGTGGATAGGAAGTAAAGATGGATTAAAGATTGGCTTCAGTATGGCTGAATCCAGTGCTTAGTGTTGGGCCAGCGGGCAGCCAAATCCAACACTCAAGACTAGACCTCATGTGGTGTCAGGCCATCCTGCATGTCTGAGCCAGCATGCTGGACTGCACCCATGGACTGACCCCACACACCGGATCTGACCTGTGGACTAGTCCCTTGCTGCTCATCTGGATTACAGGGCTATAACGCTGAGCACCATTCTTCTAACTGTTACATTTGCATGACTGGTGATGTAAGATGACTATATCACCCTAACTTTCACCCTGAATGCAAAAGAATTTGGAGCAGTTTTGCTACATTTGTGATGTTACAGAATCATGTAACAAATGCATTGTAATAGTTTTATATCCCTATCCTTCAATATTGATACAATTGTTATATTTCTCTATACCCAGAGGTCTCTTTTGCTTATTGCCTGTGAAGAATTACCTACTGGAGATAATCTTAGATTTCTCTGTTCAAAGTACAATAACATTTAGGCTTCTTGGGAAGGCCTTTAAAGTTGCACAGGATCTGTTTTGGAATACACCTTAAAAGGTCACAGAAGTTATTGCCCATGAAAAGTACAAGAAGAGATTCAGTAGCCCAGAAGTCAACTCTTGAGCACTAAGGATAAAGATGTTAAAAGGGAGGAAGTGGGTTCAGAAAGCTGACTGTCCTGTCAAGGGAAGGGCATTCTTTCAGATTCAGAGGGAGCTACAGATTTCTTAAGAAACTCCCACTGACCAGGATCAGGACTTACATTTTGCAAACAGTCTTTTCTGGGAACCAAGTGATTAAATAATACAGTTCTCTGGGAGCCAAAGAGAAACAATTCACATGCTCTTCTTAAAACTTCTTCCATGTATTCCCCTTTACTGTACTAATCCTATCCCCATGAACTACCATAGGTGGTAACAGGGACTTTCACCATTCCTACCTACAAAGATAACCTACTGTTTTAAGCTTACTGTTTCCTTTTCTCTTTATACTACCCAAAGTCATCCTTAACAGCTTTGTCTCCACTTTGTTGAGCCAGCATTCTAGTAGCACATTTATTGCCAAACATTATATCTTACCATTTAGCACTACTCCATATGAATCTTTATTATCATCCTCATTCATTCAGTCCTTATTTGTATCATTCCTCATTATTCCTTATTAATTGCATCTTTTGTTATCATTCATCAGCTTCTATGTTTTAATATTCGTTATTATTTTTATTAATGTAAAACCTTATTAACCTTATCATTAGCATTCTTGTTTACCCAGGACTGTATCATTAAACATGTATGGCCTAATTCTCTAAGGTGCTGAATGTCAAAGGAAGTCAAGGATCAAACCTGGATGTGGGGAACTTGTCTGTTCTGTAGATGTATTAAACTAATTACTTTAACTCCTATACTCAAGTTTTGGGTTCAGAGGCCAATAGCTGGGCATCCTATTTGAGAGTTTCAAGGGGGATGACTGAGCACAGGGGAACTTGGGAGCAGAATTCAATTATTTTATTAGAGAAAGGGTTAAAAGTCATGCCTGAGAGAGGAGATGAGTGTTTCTTGACGTGGGATTTGGAGTGTAACAAGGAAGGCTTCAGGGCTTTTGATCTGGCATCTCAAGCATTATCTCACTTATTTAAAAAGAGAGAGAGAGAAAGGATGGAAAAAACCTTGTATGATTAGGTGGGAGATTTTATAATGGATTCTGACAGGGATAGAAGCTTATAAAATACTTTTGATAGTAAAGCTAATGAGTCCTAAGGCTAGCAGTACTTGCACTGAAATGATCAGGCATTTTGTCCAGTTGAAATGAGCCCAGTGCACTAATTCTTCCAACTGTGAACCAGGAAACAAGCTTCTGCATTTTGGATGAGTTTAAATATTAAGAGTTATGACTTAGCAAAGCCATTAAGAAAATAATAGTAGTAAGTCTGTGTATCAATTATAAAAGAATATATGAAATATGATTTTAGTTTATAGATGCTTTCAAGTAATAAAGTATGATGAGTTAATTTAAGAAATCTCTTATGCTTATTTCTAGAACTAAGCAGGAGAGATGAAATTAGAGCTCTGGGATTCCTGGCATCCAGTCTATGCTGAGTCTGCTAGACAATTTTATTCTATAGCATTTGCCTTGTTAACATATGCAACATTTTAAATCCTTTAGTGGTACTTCTTTCCTCTCCACTTTTTAAATATCTTCAGTGTCACAAAAAATTGAGGAAATTCCAAATGATTGTACAGAAAGTAAAAAATTCACTGTGAGCTAAAATATAGTTTATTCAAATTTCTCAATATCAAGTTGACCTCGCAACGTGCCTGAGTAGTTTATGTAGAATGTGTATAGTTCAAGGCAGTCATTCTCAGACCGTGTGCCACAGCACTCCAGGGTACCTTGAGACACTTTCAAGGCTGCCATGCAATGTTGGCACTGTTAGGTATGCAACCATGATTCACAAGATAAACCCAGAGAGATTTCAAATAGGAATTCATAGTGTTAAAAACATTATGACCTGGTTAGTTTTCCTGAATTCTTTGCAACAGAAGAATTGCTTCATTATTTTTCTGTAGTCAAAAAAACCAAGTGAAAAGTAAGAGCTGGTGTTTTCTGAGGGGTGTCTCAAAACTGAATGAGGGGTGCCTTGAATCTATACAAGTTGAGAACCATTTGTCTAAAGGTATGGACAAACATGCGTTTTAGCCACATTAAAAAAGCAGGGCTGATCCTGCAGCCATACAAATGAGCTCAATCAGCCTACTTTGACCCTAACTGAAGCAGGGTTAAAATGGGAGTTCTTTTTTTGTACTAATATCACTACAGAATCATGAAAAAGTGGCAGTTTTAGCATCACAGTTTATATGGGCATCCTTTGATATCTGTACAAGTGTTACATCTGTCTATACACCGTCATATCCTTAATATACTTTGCTGTACAATTCTGGACAGAGGTAGTGCTTGAGCAATGCAAATTGTGCATGTATGAAGCACCAAGTTGGTCAGAGGCTCCATTGCATTATGGTTGTATTTTAGTAGGGTTGTGCTGTTCAGTGAATAAAGGTCACTTCTACACATCACCTTACAGTGATGCAGCGATATGCTGCATTGCCATACAGCATGCTATGGAAACATAGGAACCATGTGTGTCTACATGTGATTGCCAGCTATGTCGCCGTAGTGGCACGCTTCCCAGGTGTAGTGCACAACTATGACAATGTCACAGCAAAATCTACCCATGCACTACACACACAACACAGTAACCTCCTGTACTGAGCCCTGCTTTAGTACTTCTAAAAGGAAATACTAAAGCACGGTGCTGTAGTGATGTCACCATATGGTGATGTGTAAATTCACCCCAGGAGTAGGGGCCAAAACTAAACTCCACTACATGGTGGGGTTTGTTCTGGATTGGTTGGTTCTGGATGTCTCCAATAATTTGAAACAACTAATTCTTAAAATCTTAAAGGCAAATAGCCAAACTATTTGATGTAGACTCTAAGAATTAGCTGTCAAACACTTTTACAATAACATAGATGCAACTAATTTCCTTAGTAATATACAAAGTGGCCTTCATAGTGTGGAGAAGGAGAAGAAAGTGAAGGGAACATGCAACGTGTCTGCCTCACCTAGGCATTGGTCAGGAGAAACTTGGATGGTTGTCAATCAGGCAAGGGGCCTGGGTGACAAGACTGCTCCCCCTGAAAGTGTCACGTTCTGCTCCAGAGACGGGAGAGCAGCAGAGCAGATAGATTAACAGCTTAGAGACATGTCCTGAGGAAGGGATCAGGGCACTGCGAGGTTTTTTTGGCTGACTAGCCAGGCCTTGAAGATAAAGGACTAAGAGACTGATTTTTTTTTTTTTTTTTAATCATTTATAGCATTAGGAGTATGATTTAGAGCAATGGACTGTATAGTTTAGTATAGACAAAATCAGAGTCAGTGTTACAGTCAGCCTGGTTGCAGGCTGCTAGCCACCAACAACATTATATTTTGAGCTGCTGAGGCACTCGTCATCAGGCCTCAGCTGAATTCAACTCAATCAGAGACTGGAGTGGTTAGGGTGGGGTAAAGGGGAGGTTTGGAGCCCAACAAAGATGACAGGGATTGGGACCAGGAAGATCACCCAAGGTGAACTGCCTCCTAAGAAGTTATTACATCATGCTGTGGTAGATGAAAGGAAAAATATCACCCTCTAGGCAGGCCGGGCAATCTTATCCTAGGGTCTACCCTGCCACTACCTGTAGGATGGCGGGCGGGTCTTTTGGTAGGGGTCTGAGGCCATATAACACCTACAGCTGGCACACACAGCAAAAGATCTGAAATTCCTTCTAGAAGCACACCTTGCTATAGAAGACTTGCAGGTGAAATCTTATAAGGTCAAGTGACTATTCAGACATCATTTTTTTAATGCATATAGCAATTACTAGTATATATGATCCAGTGTATTTTCTATATACACTGCAATATCTAATAATATGAATTTATAAAACCTTTTAGAAAGTAGAAATATTGCAGTATCATAGTCTAGTAAATAATTGTAACAGCTCATATCACTGTAGTAGCTAAACACCTCACCATTGTGAATAAATTTTTATTCTCGGCATTCCTCTCCCCAGTCCTGTGAGGTAGGAAAGTATTATCCCTATTTTGCAGACGGAAGTACATGGAAGATTAAATGACTTGTAAAAAGTCACATGAGAAGTCTGTGGCTGAGCAAGAAATCGAACTTGTGTCTCCTGCATTCCAAGTCAAAGTCTTCCTTACTAGGTTATTTTTCCACATGTTGTAAGGTATTAACATAGGATCAAACCCTTCCACATACAATTTAGACAATATGACTATGAATGCAGATCAAAAATGTAGCATTTGATCTACAGAATATATATTTTGTATCAATTAAATAAATATATTGTCTTTAATGTAAAATCTTCCTTTATGAATATTAAAGAGCATAAGCTTTGAATAGTTGCTCATTTCTATACAGATCCATTTTCATGTAAATTTGTTTGGATCCTTTTTCCATGAAGAATAAGTTATATGTACTTTAATCTCTGTTGTTCACAGCTTTTGGAACTATATTTGCCAGAGTGCTCATCCATATTAATACTCTAAACATGAGAAGGAGTTTGAGTAAAATGCAATGATTCATGTTTGGTCTTTAGGTTGCATCAAAATTAAACTCTTTGTACCACTACAGTCTCCATTATAGAATGAATGAATGCTTTTTTTTTAAATTTAAACTAGAATATAATCTTTTTTTAGGCATCAGAATGAATCATATACGCATGAAACAACAATAGGTAGAGTTTGTGCAGAGGACAACATTTCCATTTCAGGAAGATAGATACATTTATTCCAACTAGAAATGAAATTTTAAAAACTGTAAAATCACCATGGAAGTTCAAAAATGATTGGGAATTATTGAAATAGTTTTCTTTGACAAAGCTGGAAAAAGACACTTAGGCTCTTTTATTATTATAGACTTGTCATATTTTATTTGATAACTTTTATAACAGTATTAGAACCCCCTCCTCCCCTCCTCTTTTTCTTACAGACTGTTACTTCCACAAAATTGATGGTTTCATAAAGTGTTTTTTGGCTTTGATGGAACTTCATTTTCCAACAGAGAACAGTTCCATCAAAGTTTTGTTTTCTAACCAGATAAACCAGTATGTTTAGCTGGTATCACAATGCTGCTAGAAGATTGCTCTTTCTAGTTTATTTCCTAGTATCTTGTTGGACCTAATTTTTAAAGCAGGGGTGTCAAACTTAGTGTGGGCTAGATCTGGACATCAGAGCTAAGTACAGACAGCCCAAAAGCCGGAGATTGAACTGATTCCATCTTTGCAGATTAAACTAAACTGCATAGATTTAACTGATAAGCAAGTGAAGAGACATGCACTTTTGATTTGGGAAATGCAGCCACATGCCTTCAGTGACCCAGATCAGAAGCACTAGAGCACACCTCCCTGCTGGGCTGGAGCAGACAGCTTGGGCCAAGATGAGCCCACCCATCCTGCAAGGTGCAGTTTGTGGGGGGAAATGCAGAGCATCCGGTGATGCTGGAGAACTGTGTGCTAACTTGAATCAGAAGGGGTCTGGGACAGAAGTTCAATAAACTGATTTAACTTAAGTCAGTTTAATCTAATATTGCATCCATCCAGGTTTATCTTAAACTGGTTTTGGCCATTTTAAAAGTGGTTTGTGTGCGCTGAACTTGTCTTGTGTTACAGATTTGAACTGGTTTCCAATCACTTATACCAGTAAATGTGTAATTTCTTTCCCTAACCTGGGAGCAACACCTGAGCTGAATCCATGGGACCACCAAATATAATGATGGCTGGTCGAGTGGTAACTGTGGCAAGTCTGGAGGCAGGAGTCCAGTACTGGCAGTGGTGGGGGTCTGACTGCAGTGGCAGGGTTAAATAGCTGCAGGGCAAGTGGGGCTGTGTCAGCAGAACCCTTGCTCAATCCTCCTCTGTCTTCCCTGTCCCCCACCCGACCCGCCAATGGCTATATCCACCAGGATCCAAGGGCCCTGAACTCTGCAGAAGGTCCTACCCCCCTGCTTGCTTTTTCCCTAACTTCCAGTAGTTCACTAGTAGCCCAGCAAGCAGGATGGAACAGCACCTCCAGGTCCAGTCCAGGCCACATGCTATATGTTTGACACTAGCATCTATACACTAAGGTATAGATTTTCAAAATAGTTCTGTAACTCTCAAAGAGGGGATGAGTGAGTTGCTGGGTGCTGAGATCACTTGAAAATCTGATCCCTTACTCTTGAGTCAAAATAGGAAATGAGCTTTTTAAAATTTTTTACACCAATTGTGGGTCCTGAGCCATTGATGATCCATTGTATTGCTTAGATATCCCAAGCAATACAGGTTGCCAATGCTTTCATTGAGTGAAGAGCCTGTGGGTTGTGCTGTCATTACTTTGTGCTGCACCAAACCTCCTTACTGCCAGTCACAGGATGTCTAGGATCATATGGGTTTGTTCCATGCCACGGAGTCAGCATAGCTGGTCCTGTCCTATGCCAGCTGGTGAAGCTTATGGGAATGGTATCAGGGAAAGAGAGTATGCTTGGGGCTTACTGTGCACCAGTGAGTCCTACCTTGTGTAATGTTCCTTAGTCACTGGTAGTTGGCAGTTGTTAAAGCATCCTTGTGGTTACTGTATCTTCCCCAGAAGACTAGCCCAATGGACAGCAGCCTCAAGGTCAGGAAATCACACTAGTTGTGGACTGAAATCACAAGCTGAATTCATCTCAGCCAGGATTTTTTTTGATATTCAGCCTAAATTTTCCCTTTCTTAGTTATCCTTATATTCCAAATCACAGCCCCTTGTACCACACTAAGTAATTCTTTTCCCTTGGTTTTAACATCCTGTACATTTTTATATGCTGTCATTACAGCCCACCCATAGCCATCGTTTAGTCAAGCTATTAATCTCTTTTTGTAACTTTTTTGTATAAGGCAGTTAGTTCCCTTAGTTCTCTGGACAGTGTGCTGCTCTTCACTCAACTCCATCTGATTTCAGTGAATAGAAGTCATCCATTAGTTTTTTCATATGCATTTTATTTGTAGAAATGTTCTGTGTCTAATATTCCTCAATTCACTCTGATTTGCCTTAGCATCCAAATTTTTTTCTGATTGTAAATCTGCCCTATCTTTGTGATTTCCCTAATAAAAGCAAAGTCAAATATGTGCCTTTAGGTAAACTACAAACTCTTATCAGAACCCCTTATATATTTGCTGCTGGAAATGATCCCAAATTGAAAAGCTGGATCTAAAAGCTCTCCAACTTTGAGGCAGGTTAGAATAGGCCCTGAGCTCTGCTGCTTGGGCCCTTGCCAGGTTTTCCTTTGAGGCCAGTTTCAGTTAATAAATATTACAAAGGATGAAACACTGGTGCCCTCTTGTGGGAAAATAAAGAGAAATTTGGTGGGAAAGAGAAGTAATGAGGATGGAAGAGTGATAAGGACAGATTAGGAAGGTATGTTTTGAGGTAGGGTAGAGGATAGAATTGATTTTGTCTTAAGTAATAGCATTCTGAAGATTTACTTCTGATCTGCACATGGGAGGTACTTATGAAGTGAGACTCCAGGAAGACTATATAAGCTGGAATAGTACTTCTCTGCCTCATATTTCATTAGCTAATACATCATCTTTGACATGGGCATTTTAAATCTAGACAAGTTCTTTTCTAACATGGACTGCTCATTCACAGCTTTTCATATTAGGCCCTCTGTTCCTTAAGTTCTTGAGATTCCTACTGATCATCAAAAAACAAACTTTGTAAATTCATACCAAAAGTATTTTTTGCTGGGTTATAAAGTATTGCACTCAGGGATCTTTTTCCAGAATTCACAATCTCTGGTTTGTTTTTATTCTCACGTTTTTTTTTCTGATATGTTATTTTTTTTTATGTTAGCTCTGTCTGTGTTTTATATTGTCAACATTTGTGGGAAAACAATTCAGTCTGCATTTGAGATGCTTATCTTCCATATAATCTACCAGTCTCTGCCTTGGTCAGATATATCTCAACAGATTATTTCAGTGGTCAAATAATGCTGCTTTTTTCTTTTTTTACTTGTATGACATTTATATTTCACACCTTTGGGTGCTGAATCATTTATCATTCATTTATGTTGATCATTCATTTATGTTGCAAAAGTTTGTGAAGAAGCAGGACATCTCATTCCATCTTCTTCAAAAATTGGAGAGAGAACTATAAGCAGGTTGAGTACTCACCCCAAAATGCATACACTGGATAAAGACCAAAATTACTACTTTTGCATTGGACCCCATTTGAAGCACTGCAGGGGCAGCTGCAGGCCGCATCCAGGCAGTTAGACCAAAATCACTACTTCTGTGGTAATGTAAAACCAACAAACTAGTATCCCCAGCTTAACACTTTCTACTAAACTTGACTATTTTAGGGTATGTTTATTTTTTTGTTCTGTTTTGTTTTTTCTAAGTCCTTGCCTTTGAAGGGCTCACTAGCCATGTCATATACCCTACTCTGAAGGTAAGAACTACTTGCTCTTACCTCAGATAATTTTGCACCTTGAAGATGTTTTCAAACTCCAAGCCTAAAGCTCATCCAACAGAGCAGTCTATGTTCCTGAAAAGAGTCCTGGAATCAACTGATTACCCCATTGCAAGGACTAAGAGATTCATTTATAAAAGAAAAGGTCTTCATACATAGAGTGGGGAAATTATGTAAAGTACTTTGCTAGGTGGAGGAGGGGTTCAGGTTTGCTGGTGGACATACATTTTACTGTGTATTTTGCTAAGCCTTCCTAATGTGTTCAAATATCCTTTTGCTACATGCATTAACTTAAAGACAAGAGGGAGAGGAAGAGAAGAAATTGTCATGCTGTTGTCAGATCTTCAAAATAGGAATTACAGATTTTGTTTTTTTCCTGATCTTTCAACCTATTTCATTTGTGTGGACGCCCAGATAAAGGGATAAGGGGAAAATGGCTAACTTCCCATCTCTGCCCTGTTCTGTGGGAAGGGGCTTGGAGAGGAGCTCTGCTCCCTCATTCTTAGATTGTTCACCTCTGGTAACCCAGTTTGTTTACACCATCTGCAATCCACTATCCATTTCATATATCCCCCTTAAAGGATTTCAGCACCAGTGTCAAAGTCTTGTAGAGTCCTTATCTGCAGAGTGATGCATGTCAAATCTGCCTTATCACAATCTGCCATTAGGGATTTTACACATGTAACTTTCATTGCAATTGATAAGAGTTATGTACACAAATCCACCATGCAACAAGAGGATAACAGACCTCTTATATTTTAATCTGAATAGTGACTATAATGGGAAATACCCCAAAAACTTTACAGTGAAACAAATAGTTGAAAAAAAACAAGATTAAAAGAGCTAAAACTAATAATATACTTACCTGTAATGTGCCAACACCTGCTGAAATGATTCCTAAGCCTGCTTTGAAATGGTTACTTCCACGGTCCATCATAGATCAATCAAGAGGCTATTCCATAACTTCAGGGTCTGAGATAAATAAACTAGTAGCTACACAAAAAAACTTGTGCAACAGCTGCATCCCTAAGGCATTAGAGGCCATAACATTACAAAGGAAGCCGAGGTCAGAAATAGATCTAGGTTCCAGTTTCTTCCATAGATTTAACAACTCCAAACAATGTGTAAAGTCCTGCACATGGTTACACAGGTAGCAAATAAAGTTACTGGGGCCTACTCTAAATATGCAGGTAAAGGTGCGATGGGATCTAATGCACAATTCACACGATCATGCCTTCTGCCATGCCACATGTGCATGGCGGGAGGCACGATCGTGGCAGCATACATTAGATCCCATCACACCATATTACTGGTGCAGGGGCAGCAAGCTTCTGCAGCTGGGGGCTGAGAGGCTCCAGCTGCAGGGGTACCCCCTGTACCCCCAGGGC